>NC_054372.1:100108184-100335690 GCF_017654675.1 Xenopus laevis
GATACTGTCATGGGAAAACATGTTTTTTTTTTTTCTCTCAAAACGCATCAGTTAATAGTGCTGCTCCAGCAGACTTCTGTACTGAAATCTGGTTTTTTTTTTAAAGAGCAAACTGATTTTTTTAATATTTAATTTTTAAATTTGGGGCTAGACATATTGTCAGTTTCCCAGGTGCCGCCAGTCATGTGACTTGTGCTCTGATAAACTTCAGTCACTCTTTACTGCTGCACTGTGATCTAACCCCCGTCCCTTCTACCTCCCCAGCAGCCTAACCGAACAACGGGAAGGTAACCAGATAACCGCTCCCTGGTAGATATAAGAAAAGTACTCGGTTGTAAAAATCCACATCCCACTGAGACACATTCAGTTACATTGAGTAGGAGAAACAATAGCCTGCCAGAAAGCCGTTCCATAATGCAACACTGGCTCTTTCTGAAAGAAAATCCACATTCCTCCACCACCGCAATTCTAATGGTAGGGGCTCTCGGTACAAAATATAGCGGGGTCTTTTTTTGAGTCGAGAGCCCCTGAGTATTTTTACAAATGTTTAGTTGCAAGGATGTGTCCTTTCAATCAGGGATGATCTGTCTGTATTAGGTCCTACTGCTCATACAGTTTATCCTGGTTTCTTTGTGTTTTGCAGGCAAATCGTACTTGTCCTATTTGTCGGGCAGATGCTTCAGAAGTACATCGTGATTCCGAATGACCAGTCTCAGAGCACAATTAAAACTTGGGTGTTCCTAGTCGTGTGTGTGTGTTTCTGTATTCGCACACACCAACCATCCATTGAACTGAACCCACGTGGCTTCTGGCCTAGTCTTTTCACAAAAGGTTCAATGGACCTCTTTTTTGCACTGTGTGATTTAATCAATTCTAAAGCTTCTGATTCGTCTTCACAATTATGGAATTGTTCTACTAACAGTGTGATTGGGACTCCAAAGATAATTATTTTTTTATATACCTTCGCTTATTTTGTGTGTGCACTAACATTCCCTGGTTTTTGTGTGATCATTCCGAGTGTTTTGCTGCAAGATTACAGTGGTCAGTGATCTTTTAGCATGTGCTTTTATATTTAAAAGGAAAAACAAAAAAAAGAAAAATCAAATGCAGTGGTAGCTCCAAACAATTTAGCAATCTACCTTATTATAGAGCCTTCAGATACTGTGAGTGTGGACGGATGAATTGTGTGTTAGTGACAATGTGGCTTAGTGCGTTTGTTGGGCACGAGCGCGAGTCTATGTGCTTGAGAAACAATATACCAGCATGTCCTGAGAAGTGTGTGAGTGTAGTATTACATATGCTGCAATGTATAATCTTGTGTGTTATTTAAACAGTACTAGTACTGTACACTGGTTACTTTTGTTGTGTTTGCAGTTGCACACTGAATGCTATAGGTGTAGCAATTAATTGGCATTTCATATCCCTTTTTTTTTTTTTTTTTTTTTTTTTTTAAAATCTCCCCTCCACTTAATAGGGAATTTATAGACTGGAAACCAACTGTCGCCTTCTTAAACTGAACATTTTGCAGTATGGATCAGTTCTAATTTGCATCTCACTGCAGGAAAAATAAAAACGGTGTTTTTGTCTTGCTCTGAAATCTTCTGAAAAAATGGTGAAATCAAAACAATGGTGTTTGCTACTGTTTAACCTCTTCTGGGGCGTTTCAGTTGGCAAGGGTCACATCCTCCTAATTTTCCGTAGGTTTAATGAGATCTTCCGTTAGGGTGTAGGTGTATTGGTGTCTTTAACATGAATTTGTCATAAAGCTGGGATGCTGTTTCCCTTTCATGACTGTATCTGAGTATTCGGTTCCTCTTCACTTTTCTTACACAGTTTTTCAATTTTTCATTAATGAGTGAGTTTAAGTTTAAAAATGACACGGCTCATACAATAAACCTGTAAATATTTGAATGTACTACAAATAATGTCATTGTTACCCGTAATGCTTTAATAGATCTAATCAATGTGGAGCTTATTCACTAGCGAATAGGAAGTTTTTGTCCCAGCGCAGTAAAGTAAAGCAGCCAGTAGGATATTAGCTGTGAATATTCTACCTGCAGGAGTGATTAAATCTCATTGCCCCAGAAAAGGGTCCGATAGCAATTAAAAAAAAGAGCAAATTTACCAGTAAGTCCCAATTCATTTGTACTGGAAAAAAAAGTAAATAAAGTTTTCCTTTATTTAAAAAGTCAGTAGACTGAGTAGACAGTTTATTTAATGCTGCTCATGAATCACTTACCTGATACCCAGGGCTTGTCCTCCTGTTTGCTGAAAACTGCACTGGACTGGGTATTTCTGTAGCCTCACCAAATTTTTTTTTTTTTTTTTTTTTTCCATTCTTCTTTGGACCCGGGCCAGCAATGCAAGAAGCAGAAGAGAATTGCTCTACACAAATGCCCAGGGCAATTGTTTTTCAGAAAACCGGAGCACCAGTCTGGGTTAACAGTTAAATATAATCACTGGGGGTGCCTTACATTTTATGCACCCTACTAGATCGGAATGCCAGTGTACTTTATAGTCATTTTATGCTTTACATTCAGTCTTTGTGTACATTACAGACAACTCCATGCCAGAAGTAGAGATGTCTCCTTGCAGCACTCTATGTATTGAGCTTCACACTGGCGCTCATTCACAACTGGGCAAGACTGCAACTCGGTAATAACCCATATCAAACGAGCAGTGATTAGCATTTTCCAGTCGGCTGCAGATAGAACAAATAAGCAAACATTTAGTTGATGGCTTTCGGTTACTGCCCAGTGCAAATTTGCCCAGTTCTGATAACTGAGCTGGTCCATCTTATCCCTATAGACCAAAGAAGATAATACTTGACTTTTTTTTTTTTTCTATTATTTAGTGACCTCCTTTTCCAGTTGCAGGATTGGAACTGCCCATCATACAAGACTAGTAATTGCCAGAATGCTTAAAGTTGCCTTTCTTCAGATTAGTGAATCAAGCCGTACATAAACATTAAATGAAAATAAGGACAGATGCACCTTTTTATTTTCCTTGCAGTGACTTTGATTCGCATCTTAGCGTACACGTTTGTTGCAAAAGCACAAGGGCAACGCTCAATGTAGCTGCCAAGCCCTAGTTTTTTCTTCCTTGTGTCATAACTTGTGATGCATGTCCTGTATGCTGCCATCCTTGTCTATTCCTGGTGCCCCAATCAGTGTTGTTCTAATGCTGCTTGCCCTTCCTGTGCCACTGTTCCATTCTTGGGCTTCAGTGGAAACAAAAGCACAATCTGTCTACAGTTTAACTCCGCACCTTTTTATTTTTTTAATTATAATAACTGCCCGGTAAACACCGAATCTCTGCCCCTTGGAGTTGGGTGAGAGATAAATGGAGCGCCAATGCTTACTGTTTCTTAGATTCATAATGAAACGGACCAGCCACTGGATATTAATATCTTGTTTTTCTGTTAGACATAAAATCATGTTGTTTCTGGACAAAAAACAGTTTTAGCACACTTCTCCTAAATGCTACAAACCTTTTATATTAATATTTTTTTTTTAACTTGTATAGAATTAAAAACACTACTACACTCAATGTTCACTTTATTGAAGCATGCAAGCATTGCACTTTTTCAAGCTTAGATTGAGCTAAATGCAAAGATTAAAAAAAAAAGTTTGAGGTTCCCACAAATTCTGGTGTTTTCACCCCCTCTTACCCCAACAAAATGCAAACTTCCAGGTTACTTTTCATTCGCTGCCCTAAATACTACAAAACGTTTGAACAGGATGAAGTGTCATTGTCTGTACTGTAGTTGCACTCTGGAGGCTGGTACTTCTAGAATGATTCTGGTTTTGCATTGGACACGCGGACATGTGCTGACTTTCTTCCTGTGGTTAGTGTAATATAAAGAGAAATCTATAAAAAGCACACATGCATGTGTTCTGAACCAGCTAGAAACCAACTACAAACTATGGAAAAGCCAAAAGGGAGATGAACAGGAGGACACTTCTCACTGCCATATTATCTACTAAAATGCCTGTAGCCCTAGATTGCAGTAGTGCCTACCCTGCAGAGGAAACCCAGCCGATGATTTCTTCTCGTACCCGTTATTGGCTTCAGCATATCTGTCATTGTTTTGTTATTTTTCTGTTTATTTGCATGATTTCTGTCTTTCTTTTTTTCATTTGTGTTTTTGCTGTCTAAAAGTGATTTATCAAGGCCACTGCTCTTTTCAGGATTATGTTTATATTTTTCATTTAAGTTTTGTCACTGTTACAGTATTCTCCCTGCAGAAAATTAACTCTTCGGACCTTACAGGAAGAATCCTTTGCTTGTGTTTTCCCACTTGGTACATTTACAGTTACCTCATTGCTATTTACCTGTTTTTTTTTTTCCCTTCTGATTTGCCAATGAAAGCATAAAGATTTTATTGGAGTCATATTTTTTGTTTGTTCTCTGTATCATTTAACATGATGTAGTTTTTAAATGTATTATAAATATATCTGTAACCAAATCATTTGAAGGCTTGATGAATTTTTAACAAAATTTGTACATTTTTTTATGAGAGTAACTAGTAATGCTTTACTAAGTAGTGCAATGATTTTTTATTTTGTTTTTTCTTTTTTTTTTCTTTTTGTTTTGTTTTTTTAAATCCCTGTGCCCAGTTTTGGAGTTGAGAGGGTTGTTCAGTAATAAATGTATGATGTATACTTATGTTTTGTTGTTGTGTCTTGTTTTCTATCTTTGCCTGATAAGCAAATACATAGTGTGAAAACCCCACAGTATAAAGAAGGAAAGGTCACTGGGGTGCCAAATTTTAGTGTATGAATTTGTTAATCCCTGTTCATTCCACCCTTCCTCAACAGGCGAGTGAAGTTCTCACTATCATCAAAATGATTTCATCTTAATTCCCTACCTCCATTGATTGTAGCTTGTAAGCCTTGCTGCACCAATATGGCCGTGACCCTGTCCAACCATAAAGCCACTGAACAGAAGGCTGAATCAATTGATCCTATTGGACACCCTGGTGTTGAACAGTGTCTTTGTGTATTTTGGGCAGCATGTAACCTACATTACTCAACCATTACATTGGTCAACAATTCTTCAGAGAAAATGACACAGTGCAACATGAAAAGAAGTAAAATTCTAAATAAGTCAGTTGTACCTTACAGGCCTGTTATGTTCTACACTGCATCCCCAACCAGTAGCGCGTGAGCAACATGTTGCTGTCCAAAGCCTTGGATATTGCTCTCAATGGCCTCAAAGAAGATGCTTATTTTTGAATTCAGGGCTTGGAGGCAAATTTTGGCTGCATAAAAAACAGATGCACTGCCAAACAGATTCTCAATGTAGGGTTGCCAATCACAGCACTTATTTGGCAGCCTAAGAACATTTTTCATGCTTGTGTTGCTCCCCAACTCCTTCTACTTCTGATTGTTGCTCACGGGTTTAAACGGTTGGGGATCCCTGTTCTACAGCCTCATATGCTTAGCATACCCTTCAGCGTTCAGACTCCAGCACATATCTGCAGAGCTATGGAGTAGTGAGACAATTTTGGGTATCCAAAGTCCGAGTCGGTACATTTCCGGCGACTCCTACTCCGGATGATAACGTTGAGTTGCAATAAAAAATATTTCCCACACATAGTCATAAATTACTTCTCTGCTGTAATAATAAAGCCCAGTTGGTAGCGGTTTAACTAGTGTGAAGTCCAGCTGAACACTTATGCAACCTGACATTCATACATCATTTTAGCTAGAGCAGCGATCTCCAACCAGTGGCACGAGAGGAACATGTTGCTCACCAACCCCTTTGCAAGTTGCTTCCAGTGGCCTCCAAGCAGGTGATTACTTTTTTTTTTTTTTTTAAATTCCTGGTTTGGAGGCAAGTTTTGCATAGGAACATGTGCACTTCCAAGCAGAAACTACTGTAGGCTGACAATCCACATATGGTCAGGGCCGCTCCGGCCATGAGGCAAGGTGAGAATCTTACCTCAGGCTGCACGGATCGGCCAGTTGCCAAGTGAGGCATAAAGCCGCTTCTGGAAACTTTAAGAGACGTTTTTCCGTTTTTTAAAATGGAAATTCGGCTCTTCTAGTGCAGCGGCATTGAAACGTGCCTGCATATGGGCTGCCAAATAGCCAATCAGAGCCTTTCATTGGCACAACAGGAACTGTATTCATGCTTGTGTTGCTTTTTTTTTTTTTTTTGAATATGGCTCACAGGTAAAAAAATTTAAAAAAAAGTTTGGGACCCCTGATATAGAGTGTATAACAACTGAAAACAATCAAATCTGATTTAAGAGCTTCTATGAAGAAAGATCTGTCAGAAGCAATTATGTTCCTAAGACAATACTTTAGTTCATTTTGGATTCTATTTAAAGGGGTGGTTCATAGAATGGCTAATTCTAAGCAACTTTTCAATTGGTCTTCATTAATTTTTTTTAACTCTTCAGGTTTCAAATGTATTGTTATTGATAATTTTTGTTACTCATATTTCTATTCAGGCCCTCTCTTATTTATATTCCAGTCTCTTATTCAAACCAATGCATGGTTGCTAGGGTAATTTGTACCCTAGCAACCATCCTGCTGAAATTGCAAACTGGTGAGTTGCTGAATAAAGAGAGCTAATGCCAGTAAAGCCAAAAAATGAAAGCATGTTAAAGTAATTAACATGTAATAAAGCATGACCTTGTAGAAGCTGTGTGTTTGCTTCACAAATATTACTATAGTTTATATAAACAAGCTGCTGTGTAGCCATAGGGGCAGCCATTCAAGCTGGAAAAAAATAAGAAAAGGTACGTTACATAGCACATAACAGATAAGCCCTGTCCAATATAATAGTGTTTTATCTGTTCTGCTATATAACCTGTGCCTTTTCTTTTTTTATTCCAGCTTGAATGGCTGCCCCATGGCTATGCAGCACCTTGTTTATACAAGCTATAATCCAGTTTCTGAAACAAACACACCAATTGTACCAGTGCAGAGCAACAGTACCTTATATTTTCTTATTACTTTGATATTGTGGTGTTACTGTTCCTTTAAAAACAGAGGAGTCTGAGTTGGAGGTACCATAAACTGAGGAGTCGAAGGATTTACAGTTCAGAATAATAGCAGTCCGACATCACTAACCTGGTTAATCACTGTTTTTGGTAGAAATTCTATTTGGCAATGGCAAATAATTTACTAGTAGGTGTAATAGAGTAGTAGAAAACAAACAGACCCAACAGTCAAGACATGCATGCTACTGATTCTGTGTAACTGAATCCTTAATTGAGGCTTATTCAAAATAATAGCAGTGTGGAGTTGAAATTAGTGAGGTCATCCATTCTGTGACAAAACAGGTGTTAATTACTGTACTTGTTTAAGTAAGGTAGCATGGTGTTTATCACATACCAGGGATCAGTTTCAATACATCAAAATACTTTAAGAGGTCATGTTGCCTTATGCTGAAGAGGAAATGTCCTTGAAATTGGTGTTTCATCAAGACAATGACCCAAACACACCAGTAAATGAGCAAAATCTTGGCTCCAGACCAACAAGATTGACGTTATGGAGTGGCCAGCCCAATCCCCGGACTTTAATCCAATAGATTACATAAAAATGTCATAAAAAATGGTGTTTCTGAGGCAAAACCAAGAAATGCAGAAGAATTGTGGAATGTAACAGGTGCCAGAAGTTGGTCGACTCCATGTAACACAGATGTTTAGCACTTCTCAGAAACACTGGTTATACAACTAAATATTAGTTCAGTGATTCAAAGGAAAGCAAAATCTTGAAACATTTTTCAGTTTATACAGTGAATGTTTATAAAGAAAATGCAGACTCTGCTCACAGGCACCATCTTCGGTGCTCTGGTAATCCATGTAAAGTTAACACCGTATCGTTGCATGCGCAATTGGATCAGTTTTCTGGTTCATTAGAACTGCGAAAGCACCGGAAGAAGACCCGAAGATTACCGAAGCACCGGAAGATGTCACTGCGCTCACTCTGCATGTGCGGTCAGTAATCCTACAGGGGACACAATTCTGGGGTAACACTTAGCAGGGGTAAGGCAGGAAGGTAGCTAGTAGAATCACATTATAATGCTGTTTTGTACATTACGTATTCATATGGTCATGGTACTCCTCTGTGATGATGATGGGGAGGGTTGGCACTCTTCTAAGAAAAAGTGTCTCTATCTTTTTTCCTATTCATTTTTAAGCCTCATTCTACAGACAAGGTTGCAACTGTAATGGTGGCAGCTTAGTTTGGCAACGGCTGAAGTTCTACATTGCTGTCTGTGCGCAATACTAACATTAGTGGCTTGTGCCTAAGAATAAAGATAGAAACGACTTTGGTCTTTCCCTCTTTCCAGTCACTTAGGACTGGCGCAAGGACACCTTGATGGGAAGTGTGTTTTGTACAAATGATTTAGCAAAGTCTGTCTCTTCTAAATGCAGATATGTTCCTTCTGTGTATGTAAATACTGGTATAGTGACGGAGCTTATAGCATTTCTACATATTAGTATTCAGAGCAACAGGTACATACTGTACACTGTATACATAGTGGAGGTTTGATATTTTTAGTGATGTTACTGTTATTTACATAAATTCGATAGTTTCCATTCTGGAGGGCCTCTTAAAATATCCGCATAAAATGTTGGCGTTGGCTGGTGGCGTTGGATGTACTTTTTCTATAGAGTTGGGACCCCATATAGAAATTATCCCTAAATATTAAATAATTTAATGCTCTAACAATTTTACTTTGTAAACCTCTCCCCAAATGTTAGTAAAGAATATAAAACACCATGGCCCGAAGTGTGTAAAACCCTCCAATGAGAATCCACCTGCTCTGTATTCTGGGCAGTAAGCATTAAAGGAGAACTAAACAGTAAAATGAATATGGCCAAAAATGCCATATTTTATATACTGAACTTAATGCACCGCTTAAAATTTCAGCTTCTCAATAGCAGCAATGATCCAGGACTTCAAACTTGTCACAGAGGGTCACCATCTTGGAAATTGTCTGCAACAATCACATGCTCAGTGGGCTCTGAGCAGCTGTTGAGAAGCTAAGCTTAGGGGTCGTCACTAATTATCAAGCAGAAAATGAGGTTGGTCTGTAACATAAGCTGATGCTACAGGGCTGATTATTACATTCTGATGCTAATTGCACTGGTTTCTGTGCTGCCATGTAGTAATTATCTGTATTAATTACTAATCAGCTTTATATTGTAATATTTATATTCTATGAGTACTGTATATTGTGAGTTGGTCCCTAAGCTCAGTAAGTGACAACAGCACAGAGCATGTGCAGTGAATCAGCAGAAAAGAAGATGGGGGGGCTACTGGGGCATCTTTGGAGACACAGATCTTTACTGCTCAAAGGCTGTAGTTGCCTTGGGCTGGTACAGAAGCACAAAACATAATGTACAACATTTCTAGCCCACATCTTTAATTTGTTTAGTTCTTCTTAGTTCTCCTTTAAATACCATTCTCTGGATTCTCTATGTTCATTAAACTAAACATATTGTTTCCTATGAAGCATTGTGTGTGTAACCAGCCCAACGCACAAATTTGCATTTATGTTTTATAAGACATGAATAAATATCTTTATATATTGTACAGTATATACAGCACCAGTCCTTTGTACAATACAATAATGCAGACAGGAGGAGCAAACATTGCAATAAAAAATAAATATATGCAGTTACAATGATAAAGTGCTACGTTGTAAGAGACAGAGAAGTCCCTGCAAGTCATCAGGTATAATAAATAATTAATTTTCAGGTTTATGGGTGCTAAGCTAAGTTTTCCAAAGGTTATATGTACACAAGTACCTATTGATTGGCTGAAACAATAACCTTAGGACTAGTTCTGCAGGGTGTGTCTATTTACACAAGCTGAATGAAGGAAGTCATGTCTATAAGACTGAATTTCTGTCTGAATGTGCTGTATATGTCACCCTGGAAACATAAGGAATGCACTCTGCTTTATACCATTTGAGTATTAAACTTACCTACTTTCCACGGGCATTAAAGTCCAGTTCCCGAATTGTGAACCATAAAATGGGATTATTCATCAAAACTGTTGGCAGGAGCTAGGGTTGCCACCCAGCCGGTATTTTACCGGACTAGCCGCTAAAACACCTGCCAAGGTCGGGGCCTGTATTGCAAATATCAGGCAATGTAGCAGCCGGTAAATTTGCAATACCCCAAAAAAAGGCCTTTGCCTGCCCCCAATCTGCTCAAAACTTACCTTTTTGCCTCCTTCTGCCATTGCGCTATATGACTCCGCCCCTTTTTATATCACATCCCGCCGCCCTGTTACATCATGCCCTGCCCTTTTGTTACCGCCTCCACGACCGGCCGGTGGAAATTTTATTAAAAGGTGGCAACCCTAGCAGGAGCTTCGCTGCCAATAGGCAAGTTGAGAACCTTGACTCACAAGGCATTGCCTGCAGGTTACTCTGAGTGCCAAAATTCCAGTTTAAAAGTTTAAAAGAAAGTATAATTGTATTTGCTGCACTAGCAACATGGACACTCCTTGCCCCTGTAGTGTCAGGGGCAAAATCTCCCCTATGTGTAAGTTCTTACAAAGTGACTCTATGGGTGATTATGACTATGGGTGATTAAGCTGCATCCCTCCAAATGTTAAGATCCACTATACATCAGGCAGGACCGCCATCAGAATTTGCGGGACCCCCCTACAGATGAGAAAAACCATTGGTGGTGTGGCCCCCCTACAAGTTAAAAAAAACATTGGTGGCCAGTGACCCATACAAGTAAAAAAAAACCTTGGTGGCCAGAACCCCCCTAAGTTAAAAAAAAAATCAGTGGCCAG
This sequence comes from Xenopus laevis, assembly GCF_017654675.1. Taxonomy (NCBI): domain Eukaryota; kingdom Metazoa; phylum Chordata; class Amphibia; order Anura; family Pipidae; genus Xenopus; species Xenopus laevis. The sequence goes on from NC_054372.1 coordinate 100,118,963, forward strand.
GGCCCCCTACAAGTAAGAAAAATGATTGCCCGATGGTTTAAAAAAAAAAAAAAAAAGACCATTGGTGTTTAGTGGAACCCACCTTTCTTCTTCCTCTTTTTGTAGCTTTCATCTCCTTTTGGCTTTTGGCTCGGCTCCTACTTCGGCAGCAACTCCTACTTCGGCCCGGCTTCTATTTAGCTGTAACTTGGGTCCTATTTTGCGCAACTCGCCTTCTACTTCGGCAGCTCATGGGGGGCTCAGCTAATCCAGGAAACACAACACAGCCAGTCCCCCCTTAACATATAGAAGCCATCAGGCCCAGACGATTGTCCTCCCAGTGTCCCCCTGACGGACGCCCTGACTCCAGGTGTTTGCTCCACTGGCAGAGAAATGCCTGTTATTGCTCGGGCTAATTGCATTGTAGTGAATGGCAAGCAGATGTAGAAGCAGACCAAACACCTGTTGTGCCACTGCAAACAGCATCATATTAACCCTCCTGTATTCTGTGTAATACTGACATCAGAATATACTCATTATGCCAAAACTCAATTTTTGGTTGGAAACCCCCCTTAAATATAATGTACTGTTACCCTGTGCTTGTAAACATGGTGTGTTTTCTTCAAAATCACTCTCAAAGTTTATGTATTTTACTGCTGTGCAGCCAAAGGGCAGCCATTCGCGTTAACACGGGACACATTTATATATCGCATATACTGTATATGCAGAGTAAAATACAATCGTTTTTAGCCATTAGGCTACTTGCATTGTAGTGAATGGCAAGCAGATGTAGAAGCAGACCAAACACCTGTTGTACATCTGATCCTTCACGGCTGCTGTCCTAATGGCTATTCCTGCACCAGGATGCATTGTCTCCGCTCAGGTGCAGACAGACAAGGCAGATATTGGTTGTGAAATGTGAGCTCCTGATTTTTTTCTGAAATCTGCCTTGTCTGTCTGTACTGGAAAGGAGACAGGAAAAGTGCAGGCAGAGGAGCAGTGGGGGAGCAGATTTGTGCCCTGTATTTCTCTGCCTGCCAAGATCCACATTTGTGTGGCCCTAACCATACATCTTTATATGTACCATTATCCTAACTATCCTAACTGACTGGTATGGGATCAGCCTGACTACAATACACAGATCTCCCTAATCTCCTGAAATGCTTTCCCTACAGCAAGAATGTGAATTGCCGGCGGGATGGCATATGTATCACTTCAGAATTCCAAAGTCACCCGAAGTTTCCTCATGAGGCCTCTTCGGGTGACTTCGGAAAATGAAGCGCTATGTATGAAATGACAAACTGGAGAACTGCTGAAAAAAGTTAACTCAAAATCCACAAATAATAAAAAAGGAAAACCAATTGCAAATTGTCTCAGAATATCGCTCTCTACATCATACTAAACGTTAACTCAGAGGTGCACAGTCCCTTAAAATGACATAATTGTTGAAATATAATCTGGCATTACAACATGTAGTATATAACTGTCCCACTAGAGACCTTATGCAGTACTGACCTATATATTCTGTGCTATACTGCTCAGTTGCAAACTTGTGGGGAAAAAGAGCAAAAGTTGGTGCAGACATGCAATTAGGATTGTGCCAATAACATTACAACATGGCTTTTGAACTTTCTATGAGCTAATCAAATCTGTGTTCAATTTGTATTTACAGAGACGTATATATGTTCTTATGCTATTAGTTTAACAGCCTGTAACACTATGTTTTTGCCTTGCTTCTTTGTGTGTTAACCAATAAAATATACAGGTCGAAATACATGCCCGGGTTTCCTGTGTTAAACATAAACAATGGTGGCATCTCCTTGAATATTCATGTAAGATCCATTTCATAGTATGGGACTACAGAGATTATATACATCAAGGTTGGGATTATTATTATTTGCTTAATCTCTTACTATGTGCGTAGAACACTGACCTCTATTTTCCATTTGCAAATAGGGTTGCCACCTTTTAAAATAAACTATACCGGCAGGTGGAGGGGGCGGTGTTAAAAGGGGGGGGCGTGACGATAAAGGGGCGGGACCGGTACGCGCAATTGGCTGGCCGGGTCGTGACGTCAAAGGGGTGGAGCCATTTGCGTGAATTTGGCAAGACCCAGGAAAAAGGTAAGTTTGGAGCAGGCTGGGGGCAGGCCACGGGCTTTTTTTTAGGTGTATTACAAATTTACTGGCTGCTACATTGCCGGTAAATTTGTAATACCGGCCCTGGCCTTGGCTGGTGTTTTACCGGCTAGGCTGGTAAAATACCGGCTGGGTGGTAACACTAATTGCAAAGTGCAGTACAGTGTTGTTTTAAAACAAAACGGGATGTGAATCGATCGAATGCGCTAATCCTTCGATTTGTATGATTTGAATTCGGCCGAACACGGACCTATTCGATCGAAAACGGACCTATACGATCGAAAACGGACCTATTCAACCAAAAAAAAACTTGAATTCGAATTTCGCAGTTTTTTCAATTCGAAATTCGACACTTGATAAATATGTTAGAAACCTCGCCTAATAAACTGATTACCGGAGTTAAAGAGGTTCGTAAAAGTATTGTTCTGTTCAGATAAACCTCAATATTCTTCCCAAATCTTTGGATAAGGGGCATTCCCATAGTAAATTAAATGAGTTGGGCGCATCACACTTTGTACATATATTAGAATATTTGTTGTTCTTAGAATATAAATTGAAACCTCTATATGCTAATTGAGTTAGACTGTAATTTTGTTCTCTCCAGGTTTCTGAGGATATAAACAAATCAAATCTATTAATAGTAGTTACTAAGGAATCAGGTGAAACCTGTTGTACATAGAGGGAACATTTTTTGCGGTAGATTCAGTGGGATGGGGTTTAAGGTCTGCTTTGTCCCAGAGTTGGTAAATTTATTGAAAAATGAGGAAAGAGAGAAGTTATAAAAAATGAATGATTCTTTTCCACTCAGTTTATTGAACTAGTGAGGAATTTGGAAGTAAAACAGGATCTCTCTGTCTGTAATTTGAAATTTGGAGCTGAATTCTACCCAACTTGAGATTTTTTTTGTAGTATGTGATATCTTGTATGTAATTTATTCCTTTTTTTCCATGAAGTAGACATTGTTGAGTATATTGAACAAGGTAGAGCCAAGTTTTATCACTGGTAAATAAGGAGTTAATTGTTAACTGGATTTATAAATTCTGTGTATTTTGTAGCGTTCTCCAAACAGCGAAAATAGCTGATATATAAAAAGATTCTATAGTCCGGGACACCAAGTCCATCTTGTAATTTTGAACTTTTTAGTTTATGTAGAGCTATTTTTGAATTCTTTTTTGTCCAGATGAATTTTAAGAGTGAGGACTCTAGTAAATTGATATCTTTATGTCTGAAGAGAAGAGGCAGATTTAAAAGCGGATAAATAATTTTAGGAAATATTAACATCTTATAGAAGGCTATTCTTCCTTTTAAATTTAAAGTAATATTTATCCATTTGTTGCAGAAATTAGTGATTGTTTATATCACAGAAGCCGGCTCTAGGACCTGGCGGCCTAGGAGCGCAATAGGAGGAAATCCAGCCCTGGTCCTATTCATCCATTTAAGTGCTGATGATAAAAGGGGTGTATCAATAGCTCACAGTCATGACCATCACTTTCTCATAACTATTTAATTTTTTTTTTTTTGGTTCAGAGCTAATTTTATATAAATTATGTTTTTTAATGGGCAGTGATTTGGCACCTTGAACAAATGGATTGAAACAGCATATCTTATAATATTTAAGAAAGCTGATAATATAAAGATATAAAATAAATATATAAATATTTAAACTGTAAGCTGTTATTATTATAAGAACCCTGTTTATAATAATTTAACAAAGGTTGCAGAAAAAAATGGGACAGCTTACAGTCTAAACGCTGGACACAAGTTATCTAACGCTTTCTTTCTCTTTGCGTGTCCCAGTCCCACACTGAGCCACACTATAATATATATTAAAAATAAATAATCTTTCGAAAGATTAAATCCTTCGAATCGAACGATTAAATCCTTCAAATCGAACGATTCAAAGGATTTAAATCCAACGATCGAAGGAATATCCTTCGATCAAAAAAAGTTAGCCAAGCCTATGGGGGCCTTCCCCATAGGCTAACATTGAGTTCGGTAGCTTTTAGATGGCAAACTAGGGGGTCGAAGTTTTTTTTAAAGAGACAGTACTTCGACTATCGAATGGTCGAATAGTCGAACGATTTTTACTTCGAATAATTAGATTCGAAGTCGTAGTCGAAGGTCGAAGTAGCCCATTCGATGGTCGAAGTAGCCCAAAAAAAACTTTTTTAACTACGAATCCTTCACTCAAAGTTAGTGAATCGGCCCCCTAGTGTTATTGATGTACAGAGAATCAGTGTTAGAGTTGAGACTTCCACCTGTTATAAACAGCGACTTGTGCTCTTAATAAGCATCAAGTTGCCAGTGATTGGCCAAAAAAGGATAGTAATATTACGGTTAATACCCACACTTCAGTTCATGCGAAACTCTGGTGGTATATTATACTCACACACATCAGAAAAACAATTGCACATCAAGGAATACAATTGTTAGCAGCCAGCTTACGATATTCCTTCCTCAAATTTTCTCCGTGCATTTGCATTTAAGAACAATGTTAAAAGTCCCCACAGTGAAAGTGTTTAGCTTCTCGAAAAACTGCGCACGTCTCCGGTTCGCATCTGCACATACGTCACCGCTCCGATGCGTTTCGCCTGTATGGCTTCCTCCAGGAGTAAATCTAAGAGTCTAAAATCTAAGAGACACCCACAGGCTATGGACTAATTTAGAGGCTGTTCCTGCTGAATTGTGCATTACAAGGGGAATACCTTTGCTGTTTTCTGATATCTCTCTGTTCAGGCTATAAGCAAACTCATTGGGCTCCTCCTGCTGAATTGTGCTTAGCACATGGGGAATGCCTATGCTGCCATAGTTTTATGGTATGTTCCTGTACAGGCTATGAACAATGTGAACAATATGAACTTTGGAGGCTGTTTCTGCAGAACTAACCTTCACATATCTGGACTAATTGGAACAATGATCCCTACAATTGGCTTTGATTGGTCAACTACAGTAAAGACTACTTATCAACCACAGTATAGCTTTACCTTATTTAGTACAGAAAAATAGTTATCCTCTTCTCTCAATGGACTTTTTCTAAAAGTTTCAGTTCCTGGATCACTGAGCCGTCAGACTGAAACACCAGAGACAGGGACATTAAACTTTAAACTTCAGTTTTGGGAAAATGAAAAAAAATAAAAGATGGAAAGCAATTGAAAAAGGTATTTGTTTATGGTGAACAATCTGAAGACAACTTAACTGAAAAAAAGTGTTTGAAGTTGAACAACCCTTTCAAAGGTACAGTAACACCAAAAATAAAAGTATTTTAAAGTATTGGAAATATAATGTACTGTTGCTCTATACTGGTACAGCTGGTGTATTGCTTCAGAAACTCTGTTAAAGTGTATAATCACTCCTGTGCTTGAATGGCTGCCTTTATGGCTACACAACAGCTTGCTTATATAAACTATAGTAGTGTTTCTGAAGCAAAGACTATTAGTTTTACCAGTGCAGGGCAACACCACATAATATTATCATACCTTGAAAACATTTTCTTTTTTAGATGTTACTGTTCCTTTATGTCCCAGGCATAGGCCTGTCAGTTGTCCAGTAGACCAGCTAGTGAGGGGACCAGAATTCCAGAGGGGGTAAGTACCCACTATTTGTGGATGCCCATGGACTGGTCAGGAGTTGAAATGAGCAGAAAGGTCTGTGCCCTGCTTTAGTGTTCATCACTGATTATATACCAAAATGTATGTGGTTAATAACAGCTTTACTTCCCAGTAGAAATATGTTATGTAATAAAAAGTACAGTGCTTGCTACTGGTCTATTCACCTATAGCAACAGTAGTTAGAATGTGCTTGTCACCTGTTAATAAGTAAACCTGGAATTGGCTCCTATGAGTTACAACATGTGGGCAAACTGTGTGCCTTTTATTATATACAGGAATGCCCTTTTCCCTGGATGTACTCCATATCAGCATCCTCTGGGATATCCCTGCCCCCATGACCACCAGAAGGACTCTCCCTGAAGCTTGGGAAAGCATTAGGTGACCACAATTGGCACCTAGGGACTAGGGTTTTTTGATCAATGAGATATTTTCCCCTGCACATTACCTCATATCCTGGGATCTTCAGTGCTATTGTAAGAAAAGAATTTTGGATATTCAACAGTCAGCCTATACACACAAGAGATACCTGCCTCTCCATCAATGGCAACTGGGAAGGTGCAAGCCTGGACAACAGACATCCTGCAAATAAACAATTCTTGCAGCTACAGTAATGTTCATATCAAAGAGATGCAAATAACTGGACACACTGGTATGGGTGCAGGATAGCAGGAATTCCCCAGGAAGGGAGAACCTGTTGGATCAACAGATGAATACTAGGAGCATTGGACTATGGGATTTCATCTATAGTGCATCCTAACTTGATTTCTCTCCATCCTGTCTGAAATGAATCATCTCCAAAAACAGCTTAACATTGACCTGATTGGCTGGGACTGTCTTTTGGGTGTGGCTGTCCTGGGAAAAGGGTAGTATGCTTGTTTGAATGGTCTTTCTTATGTGTATATAAAGATTATTGTAAATACTTAGGCACTTTCCACTCCCCTCCATTGCACTATACCTTTTGTCCTCCCCTCATCTTAATTAGTTCCCTTTTTATGTTACACCTTTTATTGTTTTGTAAATAAATATACCACTTAAAATAGCATTGTCCTACCTATTCCAGCAGAATAGCTTTTGGATCTGTTCTATTTTGGGGTGGCAGGCTAGTGACTTGAGAATTTATTAAATCTGGCTGTCTCAAGTCACTAGACTGGCACCCCAAAATAGAACAGATCCAAAAGCTATTCTGGCTGTCTCAAATCACTAGCCTGGCACCCCAAAATAGAACAGATCCAAAAGCTATTCTGGCTGTCTCAAGTCACTAGACTGGCACCCGAAAATAGAGCAGATCCAAAAGCTATTCTGGCTGTCTCAAGTCACTAGACTGGCACCCCAAAATAGAGCAGATCCAAAAGCTATTCTGGCTGTCTCAAGTCACTAGACTGGCACCCCAAAATAGAGCAGATCCAAAAGCTATTCTGGCTGTCTCAAGTCACTAGACTGGCACCCCAAAATAGAGCAGATCCAAAAGTTATTCTGCTGGAAGAGGTGGGACAATGCTATTCTGGTATGCTTGATCCCACGTGCCTGGTTGTCTCAACAGCATCCAGCTGCAAGTGCTTGTCCCCATCCATGTGCCCTCCCGGCCTGCCAAAAAGTATCCGGTGGCAATGGTGTGTGGCCCATTTTTGTGGTGGATGAGGGAGGTGGAAGTTAGCAGACCTCAGTAAATTTTTAGTTAGTGGCCTGAGTCTGATGGTCTCTAGTGATGGGCGAATTTGTCCCGTTTCGATTCGCGCAGAATTTCACAAATTTCGAGTGAAAATCGCTGAACTGGCGAAAAATTTGTGAAAATCTGATTTTGACACCAGCGACAATTCGCTGGTTGGTTGCCGGCGTCAAAGTTGTAGTCAATGGGTGTCTGGTAATCGGTGAAGCAAATTTATTCGCCGGCAGCAAAACGTGGAAATTCACCGCGAATTCGCGCCTGCCGAATAAATTCGCCAATTGCTAATGGTCTCCATTCATTTTGTTTCCCTGTGTGTGAAGATTTTTTAAATGGAGCCAGAGTTCTGAGTCAACTGCCTCCCTCACAAAGTCTTTCCTAAGGTTGTGTATTAAGAGGTATTCAAGAAAAAAAAATGGGCCTAACACTCCAACCCATAGTCTTTAGGGCTCGTACACACGAGCGGTTGTAGCTGCGCTCCCCTGCGTTCCGTTTTTCTGCGTTCAGCCGCAGGGGAGCACAGGAATAGACGCATTACATTTTTTCCAAAGGGGCTGTACTCACACAGACGCTTGTAGGCGCCGAACGCAGGAAAAATGCAGCATGTTGCGTCTCAACCTGTGTTCGGCGCCTACATGCGCCTGTGTGAGTACATCCCCATTGGCTGTACTCACTATTCCTGTGCTCCCCTGCGGCTGAACGCAGAAAAGCGGAACGCAGGGGAGCGCAGCTTCAACCGCTCGTGTGTAAGAGCCCTTAAACTTTTGGGCTGGTGTGGTGCACTATAGAGAGGTAAGTTTTCTGATTACACACCTGGGCAGCTTCAGCTGAATGTAATTAGGTATTCATTTATGGGTCTGGTTCTCCCCTGTCTTTTTGCCAAGGAGCGTTCCGTTGCAATGCGATTTGTCAGAAGTCCAGAAGAAAGTGAATAAGAAATCGCAGGTAAAAACTATGAATATCTGACTGTCAGATGAAGACGCAGCGTGTTCATCCGACAGTTAGATATATGTAGTTTTTACCTGCGATTTTTCATTCACTTCCTTTATCTTCTGGACATCTGACACATCGCATGTGTGTCATCTCATGGTGGCGGATCGTTCCTTGGCCCTTATGGTTACTTGCAGACACAGTGGGGATTGCATTAAACTTTTCAGTTGATCTGCATTGTGTTCTAGCAGTTACTGCAGAGTTTTTTTTAATAATCTCTGAAAACTGGCTAATGGGTTGCACACCTGAGTAGCCTTCACTGAATGTAATCACGTGATCAGCCACATTCTACCTGAGCTTTCTAGAGAATTGCTTCAGTCCTGTGTTATGGCTGCTGCATTGAATCCTTTCACTTGCAATAGAAGGTGTTCCAGCAGCTAGTGCAGAGTTAGGGCTGAGCTCATCAGGCGTTTTTTGGCAGATTAGTGCATGGTGACAAAACGCAGGCGGCAAGTCGGATGCAATCGCAGGTGCCAAAATATTATTGGATTCAACGGAAAGTCGCAAGTAAAAACTACATTACATGCGACATGGCACGACTGTCGGATGTGAACGCAAAAAACAGTGTCTTCACCTGACAGTCTAACCGTGTCGTTTTTACCTGCTACTTTGTTGAGTCCCATTATATTTTGAGATCTGCGACTATAAGCATCCCGCTGCCTGCATTTCGTCACATGGCGCTGATCCGCTGAAAAACACCCGTGGAGCTCAGCCCTTATATGGTAACCTCTGAGAGCCTTCTATGATACATACAGCTCAATGTGATCATGTGATCAGCTACACTCCAGAGAGTTGCTCCAGTCCTGTATTGTGGATACTTCTCTGCTACATTCGGTAATGCACTGAATCTCTTTTCTTACTATTGAAAGTGGTATAGCAGTTAGGACAGAGTTTATAGTATCCTCTGAGAACTGCCTAATATAATGCATACCTTAATGTATAATCATGTATACATGATTGCATACATTCTACCGGAACTTCCAGAGAATGGCACCAGTCAGCGTCGGACTGGGCCGACGGGACACTGGGAAAAAAACCCGGTGGCCCCCAGCCCTCGTGGGCCCCCGCCGACCCAGGTCCGCTGCTGGAAACTTCTACAGGTAGTGCTGCGCTCTTGTGTAGCCCTTCCCCCTGCACACGCGTGAGCCGGTGCATATAAACTCGGCACACACAAGGTATGTGCTGGGGGGGGTGGTGGTTTGCAATTGGTGGAGGTGGCACTTGCGATTGGAGTGGAGAGCGATTGGAGTGGAGGGCGATTGGAGTGGTGAGGGGGGACACCCCAGTCTGAAATTGTTCATGTGCCTGGCTAGTAGTAACCTGGTTGTGTAAGTTTATTATGCAACGTAAAGTTGTAATCATGAACTTTCTGGCTAATTGGAGAATACCCGAGCTGCCTCTGCTGAAGCTAATCATTGGATCAGCTAGAGGTGTGGCGATTCCTTAGCTTTCCAAAATAGCACCAGGAGCTACAGGACAGGGGATACAATTACAACCATAAAGGGATCAAACTAGGAAAGTCACTGCTTTTTTTTATTTATTTTTTTTCAAACCTCCACAATTAGTGAAATTTCCCCTTTTGGCAAAAGCTGCATGATGCACAAATCACAACTAACTGAAAGGTTCACTGACTATGCACTTTCATTTCCTCAAGGCTCTGTGACAGATGTACAAATGAAACAGGACCGTTTACTTAGGGAGGGGCGGGGAAGGAGGAAGGCGTCAATTGTACTTTAACACTGTTTATACCTAGGTGGAACTCTCTCTGCCCAGTGCAAAAGGCGGAAGTAGCAACATAAGCCCTGCCGGTGAGGTGCCTGCCTGTGCCTCGTGGAAGTGACTAGAGTGGGATATTGACACAAGACTGGTACAGAAGGATCAGAAGATAACATGAGCCATAGAGGCAGAGCCACCCCCATGGACACCTCAGCATCCTGTGCAAGTACTGGCAATCAAAGTTACCCACGCGCAGTAGGCACCTGTGCCATGTGTCGCTTGCCATGCCCTGTGCCTGTGTTAATGGTTAACTGCGGGCATCGCTTCTGCCTGCGATGCCTAGAAAACTTTTGGCAAAGTCTCGCAACCCTAGAGCGCACCTGCCCCACTTGCACCATGCAGGGTACACAGCGCCACTCTGTGCCACAACCAGCATCATGTGACATGTGTCCGGCTCATGCCCCATGTGTGGCCCGCTGGAGCTGCCTTAACTGTGGAGAATCTTACTGCTCTGAGCATTTCCAGCCACACATAGAGGGAGAAGGGGACAGAGACTTCTCTGAGCACCAGGTGTGTGATGCGGACGGAGAAGAAGCCTGCAGGATGCGTGAGGTGATGGGAGGGAGCAGGCGGTGCCCGGAGCACAGGGAGCGGATGGTAGAGCTCTACTGTAAGGTGTGCAAGGTGTGTATCTGCACCCTGTGCCCATTACTGGGCTCCCATCAGACACACCCAGTCACACTCATACAGGAGGAGGCACGGATGAAGAAGGTACTACTTATCTTACTTTGTCATGCACAAGTGCAATACAAAATATTAAAAAAGGTGCTTAGTGATGTCACATGTTTGATATGTTTGTGTATTATAAGAATGTTGGAGCCCCTATCTTTAAACATAAAGATAGTAAGATATTAGAAGTAATCTCAAAGATCCAGGAAGTATATAAAAACATTAGCCTTTGGCCTGTGCCTTCATATGGCCATAAAACTCCCTTGTGACTTATAATTGCCTTAAATAGTATAGCAGGGGTACATTATTCCCTTAATACACTATACTTTGAGATCAAGTATGAGAATTTGGAAAAGCCCATGCCCTGTAAATGCTACATTGTCATTATATAGGTAATAATGTGCACACTCCGGTTAAATATATAAATGGGGGCTGTAATAAGGTGCAAAGAGAAAAACATATTTTCACAAATATGAATAAAAATTTGCATTTCATAACATAATATTCTTCCTTAACTGTTGCACGGCATTCTCATTGCGAATTTTAATTGCGCACTTTTAAGAAGTGCTTGAAGGTGTCGTAATGTTTTAGAGCAAACATAACTTTTTCCAATAAGAATGTTTCAAATTAAGGATATTTTTCCCATTACCTACTTTGATTACATTCCCCCATTAGAGAGTAATGTACACAAGGCCCTGACTGGGGATAAGTAGCATAGACACTCTCCCAGGGCACATCCATTTTGAGGAAAGGGGAAAGTGAAATTTCAGCAAGATGTGAGTGTCTCTAACTTTGTCCACATTTAGTGATGGGCGAATCTGTGTGAAAAATTCACAACATGCATTGAAGTCATTGATAATTTTGACACGAGCGACAATTTTTCCCAAGTCACCCATGGCAGACAATTCACCAACATGGGTTAATCCCGCCTATCAGGTCACTGGACAGGAAAGAGTTAACGATCGGTATAAATACCTTGCTCCTCCCAGCAATCCTCGTCTTTTTTCCTGTCCAGGTCACGACAGGCTGCTACAGACTGTTACAGGCTGCTACAGATGGCTAAAAGGCTGCTAAGCTTACCATACCAGAGTGGGTCTCTCTCTCTCTCTCTCTCTCCCCTCTGATGCCTCCAAGTGCACCCTATACGGGTTGTGGTGAGAAGAACCCGTTGGGCAGGGTTGTGTGCTGGAGCTGCTGTAAGAATTCCCTCCTAAAGGTAGAGAGGAGGATGAAGCAGTCCAGAGGATCAGCCGTTTCAGATGGATTCGAGGCTGGGTAAAGTGTTTTGTTCCATGGAAGAGCACACGCGCCAATACTGACGCGGACGCGCGTCGAGTACGGACGCGGAAGCGCGTGTAAGACGCGCGCCTGAGTTGACGCGAACGGAAGTGACGCGCGACCGGACTGACGCGCGGGAAAACGGCGTCAGGAAGTGACGCAATAAGAAGACGCTGGCAGTGTGTGCAAGGCTGGCGTTTTGGCTGGATGTGATTGTACACTTCGCCGGAAGTTGGCTTACATATTCCAGGCAGTCAGAATACGGAGGCAGACTTTCTCAGTCGCAACACCTTGCAACCAGGAGAATGGAGTTTATGTCTGCTAACCTTTCAAGGTGTAGTACAGAGGTTCGGAAGGCCAGAAATCGATCTTATGGCCACGGACAAAAACCACAAGTGCAGCAGGTTCTTCTCCAGGGCACCATGTCCTCTGGCAGAAGCAGTGGATGCACTCCTCCAGGATTGGAGCAGGATATTTGGTTATGTTTTTCCGCCCTTTCCAATGATTTGGAGGGTGTTGAAAAAGGTGGATATCGAAAAAGCCTTGGTCATAGCCATAATTCCGTATTGGCCGAGACGCCCTTGGTTTCCGCTCCTGCAGAGTTTGGCAGTGGAGCCACCTCTGAGACTGCCTCTTCAGCCGGATTTGTTATCCCAGGGCCCAGTGGTCTACGAGGGAGTGGATTCCCTGTCACTGACGGCGTGGAAATTGAAAGGCAGAGGCTAGCAGAATATGGTTTCCAGGAAGATCTGGTGAATTTCTTATTGAAGGCTCGGAGGGCTTCTACCTCGGCTCAATATTACAGGGTCTGGAAGTGTTTCGCAGAATTTGCAGTACAACACAAATTTGACCCAAAAGATCCTACTGTCCAACAGGTGATTCAGTTCCTGTTTGTGGGTTTCCAGAGAAAACTTAGCACAAGCACCCTGCGAGGTCAAGTCTCCGCATTATCTGCATTGTGTGGTCATTCCTGGGCGGAGGAGCCTCTGGTTAACCGGTTCTTCAACGCAATGAGAAGGGTGTGTCCTTTCAAGAAATCCAGAGTTCCACCTTGGGACCTTACGATTGTCTTACGAGCATTAATGTCTTCACCTTTTGAGCCTTTGCGGAAAGCCTCGGACTGGCATGCGACATTGAAAGTCCTGTTTCTGGTCGCTATTACCTCAGCTTGCAGGGTTGGTGAGATTTCTGCTTTGTCAGCAAAAGAGCCAGACACAGTTGTCTATCCGGACAAAGTGATTATGAGACCATCTTTTGAGTTTCTTCCAAAAGTAATCTCCCAATTTCATGCCGATTTGGAAATTACACTACCTTCTTTCTGCCCGTCTCCAAAGTCTAACAAGGAGCGAGAATGGCATACTTTGGACTTGGTGAGGGCCGTTTCGCATTATCTGACGCGAACGAAGGATTGGCGAAAATCTGACAAGTTATTCCTGATTCCGAGGGGCCCTAGAAAGGGTATGGCACCAGCTAAATCTACGATTGGCCGCTGGATTGTCTCCTGCATTGCTCTAGCTTATCGGTTGACAGGCAATGAGATTCCTAAGGACCTGAGGGCTCACTCTACAAGAGCCATGGCTACTTCCTGGGCGGCGGAAGCCAAGGCCCCGCCAGACCTCATCTGCAAGGCTGCGAGGTGGACATCTTCTTGTACCTTCATTCGTCATTACAGACTGAATGTGATGCTGTCTCAAGATGCAAAGTTTGGAAGAAAGATTTTGCAATCTGTTGTTCATGCTAAATAAAGTTTTTTGGTTGATCGATAATGGTCCCTCCCTTCTTTAAGCTTGGGGAAATCCCATGTTGGTGAATTGTCTGCCATGGGTGACTTGGGAAATATAGAAATTTTTTCATACTCACCGTAATTTCTATTTCCAAGTCACTTCCATGGCAGCATTCACCAACTTCCCTCCCTTCTTCTGGAGCTTGTTACTAGACGAGGATTGCTGGGAGGAGCAAGGTATTTATACCGATCGTTAACTCTTTCCTGTCCAGTGACCTGATAGGCGGGATTAACCCATGTTGGTGAATGCTGCCATGGAAGTGACTTGGAAATAGAAATTACGGTGAGTATGAAAAAATTTCTATATTTATACCTGTGACTATTTTATTTAGATGTGCACCAATTTTTTTTTTTTTTTTTTTATGCGTCAGATTTTTCTCTGGTGAATTGTCGCCGCAGTTTTACAAATTAATTCGCTTGCGGCAAAACACGGCAAATTCATGTCTGCCATTTATTCAGCCATCACTACCCACATCTAATAACCCATATCGACTCATCATATTTTCAAACAGCCTACCACGCTAGGCATTTTCTCTGCCTATGTAGAACACAGCCAGAGAAAGGGCACAGCATTAGCCTGTCAGCTGACAACTAGGGCAGGTTTCAGCAAGTATATGCCACATGGAACTGAATAGGCCATTCTGGTCTGCCATCATCCAGAAAAATTGTGTCAGCCCGGCTGCAGGAACATGTCAGATTATGGAAAATGTGTTTCAGTGCTGAATCCACCTCGTGTGCCTAAACCTGGGTCAACACAGTAATTCTGGATGCAGGCAGGACTGGAAGCTAATTTCATCATAGGGGCTGATTCTCAGCCTGTGTTTTTCATTAGGCATTAGCCTTAAGTATGCATTTTCCTGTTGAAATCCGCTCTGTGGGACCTATTTATCATACAACTGCAGACAAATGCCAGACAGTGTAAAAAGCTATGTTTTTTTTTATTTTACTCTGCCTGAACACCACATTTGACAGTATTACTTTGAACACCACTTCAGACCTTGGTAATCCTTTAACGGAACAGTTTAGTATAAAAATAAAAACTGGATAAATAGATAGGGTGTGCAAAATGTTTCTAATATAGTTAGTTAGCCAAAAATGTAATGTATAAAGGCTAGAGTGACTGGATGTCTAACATAATAGCCAGGACACTACTTCCTGCTTTGCAGCTCTCTAACTCTGGGTTAGTCAGCGACTTGAAGGGGGACCACATGGGAAATAACTGTTCAGTGAGTTTGCAATTGATCCTTAAGGGGAACTATCGCAAAAATGTGTTTCTCTTCATTCTGTCTTCTTGCAGTAGTGGGTGTCAGATGAATGACCCAATACATCTTATAGGGGGCTCCCTTCTCTAGCAGATGTATTAGAGCTCACTCAAATAACTGATTCCAGCACAAACAAAACCTAACAAAATAACTGCCTTTTTCACAAATTCTGCATGTAGAGAGACAGGATTTCTGGTGAACTTAATAGAGTGAGCTTGAATACATCTTCTAGGCAAAAGGAGCCCCCCTATAAGATATATAGGATCATTCATCTGACACCCAATTCCTGAATGAAGACAGAATGAGGAGAAACAAATGCTGAGAGAGGAATAGTGAAGATAAAGAATGCCCCAGATTCAAAAGCAACAGTTATGACCCATGTGGCACCCCTCAAGTCACTGATTTGTTACTGCCTGCTAGCCAATCAGTGTAAACCAAGAGAGCTGAAAAGCAGGAAGTAGTGTTCTGGCTATTATGTTAGACATCCAGTCACTCCAGCCTTTATACATTACATTTTTGCCTAACTAACTATATTAGAAACATTTTTTATTTTGCACAGCCTATCTATTTACCCAATTTTTATTTTTATATTGAACAATTCCTTTAATTGGAAAAATCTGAGCACCACGTAAGTCCTGGAAGCAGAAAATGCCATCAAAAAAAAGAGGTGCATTCAGAAAAGGGAGTGTTTGGCCTTTTCTCTGGCTGCCTTCTACTCAGGCAGTGAAAATGGCGTATGTGCCCATAGACTTATACTTTTATTCTTTGCTAACAAAGCCAGTTAGAATCTTGAGAATGTTGCCAGACAGGATAAAACTTTGCTTAGGAAAACAAACGCACAAGGAAAAAATATCAAACTATTATATCCAGGCACTATGATCTATTCTTTATATTGACTTATACGTGTGTACCACTACATGAAGTTTCACTTCAAATTCATCCCTTGGCCCCATTTGACAAGTTTGAATCTAATAAAATAATTTTTTTAAAAAAAGCACTTAGATTTTAAACAGTTTTTCAGATACTTAATTTAAAGTGAATACTTATGGGATGTTTTATCGAAAAATCTATTTGAGAAAAAAGAATGAGACACCCCCACCCCAAAAAACCTGCATTTTCTAAAACACTGAATAGCCTGTATTTATTAAAGGAAAAAAATGCGAAAAGTCAGTATAATTACTACTGAAAATGGATAACAAGCATTTTAACCCAAGATCAGCCAGTATAATCACTGAATACAGTAGATAATGGGCATTTAACCCAGACGTGCCAGTGTAATTTGTAGAGAAAATGGATAATCAACATATTAACCCGAGATGTGCCTGTATAATGGGTACAGAAAATGGCTAATCAGCATATTTACCATAGACATGGCAGTATAATTACAAATAAAAAAATAATAATTTTTTGATGTTACTGTTCCTTTAAACTGAGATGTGCCAGTATACTTACTACAGAAAATGGATAATCCACATGTTAATCCAGACGTGCCAGCATAATTACAGTATTTTGGAAACTTTACAATCTGCATATTAAACTGAGATGTGCCAGTATAATTATTACAGAAATTAGATAAACCACATATTAACCTAAGGTGTGCCAGTATAATTACTACAGATAATGGATAATCTGCATATTAATCCCAAACCAGTGTCGGAACGCCCCTGGGAAGACCCCTCTCTATATAAAAAATTTGGGGTTTTTTTGGCGGTGCGCAGCGCCGTCAGCGCATGCATGCCGAGTGGCGCCGTCAGTGCATGGGCGTGGTGCCGTTCACGCATGAGCACCCCCATGCGTGCGGCGCGTCAGAGTAGGTGGTGGGGGGGTAGTTGGGGGGCCCTGGACAGCAGGAGCCACAGTGTCACTTGACCACTCCCATCCACAGGCTGCCCTGCTGCTGCCCAAAAACAAACAGCTCAGCACCTGCATGAGTGACACAGTAATGCTGCTGGCAGCCCTGAGCTTCACCTTCCCTCTGTCATATACATGCTGCACTGTTGCTGCTACTGTGCCCAGGTCTGGGAAGGCTTCTAGTGCTGCACAACTACTTGCCTACTATGGGAACCATGGGATTGCTAAGGAGACCACAATGTTTTGTGTGAGTACTGCTGTGAGCAGTCAGAGACTGATTTAGGAATAAAGATGCTAAATTGCCAGTAGCAGGTGTTTTCATTTCTCAACTTGTAGTAGATTGTCCAAAACAAATTTGTGATTGTTTTCTATTTCTATAACTGCACTTCTGACATTTAGCTGTGACAGTCATCAAATACTTAAGGGCAACACACTGTCAGTCATGAAATGCATTGGGGTCACATGCTGTGTCAGTCTTGAAATTTTATGGAGCCACACACTGTCACTCATGAAATCCTTTGGGCCCATACGCTGTGTCATTCATGAAATGTATTGGGGTCACATGCTGTGATAGTCAGGAAAGCTTTGGGGTCATGCTGTGATAGTCAGGAAAGCTTTGGAGCCACACGCTGTCTCAGTCATAAAATGCTTAAGAGCCACACAGGTGTGTTGGTGCATTGGATGAGGCTTATTTTTGAATGCACTACACCAGGAGTGTCCATACTTTTCCAATGCAAGGTCTTTTAGGGTTGTTGTCCCATTATGATCTACATCCATAATATCACTGTTTGCATTCTGTTCCATGGAAAATATTACTTAAATATTATATTGATTTATAAGAGAATTTATATTACTATATATAAAACACAACTATTTCTTATGTAACCTTTACAGAATAAATACTATATCTACCATTCAGGCACCCCTGCACTACACCTACTATCAGTCTCTCTTTTTTCTTCCATACCCAACCACATGGCTCTCTTCTCATACGGGAGACCAGAACGCTGTTTCTCTAGCAACATCAGACCCTTCTCTAATCCCCTTCTTGTGATTGTCTTTGAGTTCCTATTCCTGCTGTCTGGAACCTATAGCTACTGTTTCATCTTCCAAACCCCACTTTTGCAGCCCTTATACTAGCTATTCCCTTCACTCTCTTGCTCCAGTGTTACTGCCCAATCCTAGCATTTTCTCAGGGTCTCTCTCTTGTTACAATGACTAACAACTCTGCACCAGGTACAGGGACTTTCCCACCTCCTCCACTATTAGTCCCCTGTATAGTGGATTAGCCCATTTCCTACCAAAGTTGTATATATTAAAAGCAGATTTATCTATTTTCAGCTATAATTCCCATCACCCCCTGAAAGCCCATACACTGAAGGACCAGTTGCACCAGTGGTTGGGATCAGGGATCAGAAGAAGTGCATGTACGTATGTAAAGCCATTTTTGACGAATCTGCATATAAACCACAGATGTGCCAGTATAGTCACTGTAGAAATGGCCATTGAGCACGCTACTAACCCCAGCATCCAGTAAGATGAATGCAGAAATGGATAGATTGAAAGCATTCCCTCACCTTATCTTGCACAATCAGAATACCAACACCAGAGGTTTTTTTTTCCTGCAGCTCCCACGCTGCATGTCTCTCTCCACCTTCTGCTGCCTGGCTCCTGTGAAAAATCCAACATGGCTGTGTGTTCCCCAGTGGAATGCACAGCCATCTTGGATTTTTTTCTAGAGAAGAACTGAGGACAATCAGGTCAACGTGGACATGTAACCAGTGATCTGTGACCCGTGGGTTGAGAACTGTGGATTTTGTACCATAAGTTTAAGCGTAAGTTGCATACATTGCATCTAGGGACCCAATGATCTTGCTGCGGAACCCAAAATGTTCAAGTAGGAGACAATCGTATAACTCAGTATATAGATCCCAAATAGAAAGGGCTGACATTATTCTATAATAAGCAGGTCATATAAACAGTTAAAAAAATAATGAATGTGTTAATAAGTAAGTCAGGTTCATTGGGGTCAGTGCACTTTACCTTACTTTTTTATAATTCATTGGTGGTCAGTAGAATTTGCCTATCCTGCTACTGTTAACATTTTCTTCTTTGCCATTGCTTGATATATAACTTATGCAAACTTCTATGCAAATTACGATATGTTTCTAGGCAAGTTTGGGCAGTTTTTGCAGAAGTGATGTAAATTGTCTATGTTTAAATGTAAATTGATACATAATTTGCATAACTTTCACAAAGCAACTGGGCCATCCATCAGATGTGGATTTTACCAGGCCCGGCATAACGACACCCCTTCTCCCCCACCATGATTAGCCCTGATGGTGAATTACCCAAACCTTGTACAGCTAAGCAGCCCCAAACCATAACATTCCCACCACAGTGCTTTACAGTTGGCTTCAGGTTCTTCTGGTGAAATGCTGTCTTTAGTTTTTAATACACGTCTTCTTTTACTGTACTCTATCTTTTTAAGAAAGTTTGGCTTGTAAGAACCTTGCTAATTAACAAATTGCACTTCCTGGAGGTGTAAATTACTTGTACATTAGTGCAATATATTGATTTTAAAATCAAAATTATATTACTAGCATGAGGCTTTATTATAAATATAGTTATCCAAGTGCTTAAGTCTCTGATTGATTGCTTATAAAAACATTTAAGGTGCTAAGTGCTATTTCAAAATATAAAGCAAATCTTCAATTGAATTAATCGACCACGGATCAACCACTATTAAATTAATACATTTAGGGGCCGATTCACTAACTTCGAGTGAAGGATTCGAAGTTAAAAAACTTCGAATTTCGAAGTTTTTTTTGGACTACTTCGACCATCGAATGGGCTACTTCGACCTTCGACTTCGAAGTAAAAATCGTTTGACTATTCGACCAATCGATAGTCGAAGTACTGTCTCTTTAAAAAATACTTCAACCCCCTAGTTCGCCATCTAAAAGCTACCAAAGTCAATGTTAGCCTATGGGGAAGGTCCCCATAGGCTTGGCTAACTTTTTGATCGAAGGATATTCCTTCGATTGTTGGATTTAAATCCTTCGAATCGTTCCATTCGAAGGATTTAATCGTTCGATCGAAGGAATAATCTTTCGATCGTTCGATCAAACTATCTGCGCTAAATCCTTCAACTTCGATATTCGAACTTGAAGGATTTCAATTCCTAGTCGAATATCGAGGGTTAATTAACCCTCGATATTCGACCCTTAGTGAATCGGCCCCTTAAAGTGCAAGTGCCACAAACTAATTGCAATCACAGATTGCCAATGTGCAGACAACATAAGTTAGAATTGGTTTTATAAAAAAACAGCCCAGGCTGTTTTAGCAATTGGATTGGATTCCAAAAATTGCTTTTATTAATCTTTTCTAACTTTGGATATTTTAACCTTTTTTGACCGCATTTGTATTTCTTCAATCTCTTTTACTATAAAGGTGGCCATACACGGGCCGATAAAAGCTGCCGACAGACCGTGTCGGCAGCTTATTGGCCCGTGTATGGGGGCCCCCGACGGGCTTCCCCGATCGAGATCTGGCCGAAAGTCGGCCAGATCTCGATCGGATGGGATTAAAAATCCCGTCGGATCGCGGCCGCATCTGTTCGTTGATGTGGTCCCGCGATCCGACCGCCCGTTTGGTGAACGCTAGGATCCGATCGTTGGGCCCTAGGGCCCACGATCGGATCAGCCCGATATTGCCCACCTCAAGGTGGGCATATCGGAGGGAGATCCGCTCGTTTGGCGACATCGCCAAACGAGCGGATCTATCCGTGTATGGCCACCTTTAGGCTCTTTGGGATTTGTGGTTTTATAGGGAAGTTCAGCTCTCCTTCAAAGATAGTAAGGTAAACTTGACACCACAGTCCCCAGCAGGGCTGCCATCAGTAATCGCAGGGCCCCATACGAAAAAAATTCCTGGGCCCCCTGGGCTGCGCCCACCGCAAGCCCCACCTGCAGGTCCACCCCCACCACACACTAAAAAAAAACATTGGTGGCTATGATTCCCACATGTTAATAAAAAAAATATTGGTGGTCAGGCCCCCCCCCATTGAAAAAACATTTGTGGACAGGGCCCCCATTTAAAAATATTGGTGGCTAGGACCCCACATGGGGGGGAAAAATTGGTGGTCAGGCCCTCCCCCACGTTATAAGAAAATTTTTGGCCAGGGCCCCCCTTAAACGTCCATGCAAAAAAACTTCCCTCCCCCAGAAGTTTTAAAAAAAAAAATTGGTGCCCAGGGCCCCACCACATAACAGGGACCACAAAGGGTTACCTTTAGGGGGGGCCCTGCCATGTTACACTTCATTAGTGTGGCCCACCTGCTGTCAGTGAGCTGCCAACTACAGAAGGGAGGAGGGGAGCACAGGTGGCTGCATCTTCTTCCAGTGAAAGCATTTTTTCCCTTATTGGTCACAGAATTTCAAGTCCTGGTAATGCTGCATGGTGATTGGATGAGCTGGAGGAGAAGTTCAAACCTCAGCTATCCAATCCCTGAGCAGCTCAACCAGGACTTAAACTCAGTGACCAATAAGGGGAAGATACTTCCCCTTGTGCTCCCGCCCTGAATTCCCGAAGTCAGCAGCTCTCAGAAAGCAGGGGGGTCCTGGCTAATCAAGAAAGATCAGCGTGGTGGGCCCCCCTTACCCTCGGGGCCCCCTACAACTCTCCCACTTGTCCCCCCCTGATGGCTGCCCTGGTCCCCAGTGTCCTACTTTCTCCCCGTGTGGGGTCCCAGGGCCTAGAAAATACAACCAGGCAGTTGATTCTCTGGACTTTTCCACCTCTTAACTATTTCCATTTCCTTGCTTTTATTTGTCAAATGCTGGTTTTGGTCTGTATATCATAAATGGTTTATTAATTCACTTCCTACACCAGACAGGCCAGGCTGTTTTTTTTTTTTTTTTGTTTTTTTTTTATAAAACTCTAAATTTTAACTTATTTTGTCTGCACATTGTCACAATTGGCACTTTAAATGTATCAATTTAATGGTGGTTGATCTGTGGTCAGTTAATTCAATTGAAGATTTGGTTTATACACTGAAATAGCACATAGCACCTTAAATGTTTTATAAGCAATCAATCAGAGACTTGGATAACTATATTTATAATAAAGCCTCATGCTAGATATATCATTTTGATTTAAAAATCTATTTATTGCACTAAGCACTTATTTAGTCTATAATTGGGTAGGTGTGTGGAAGGGAGGTGGATTTACTTATTTTGCCTAACTGTACTCTATCTTTGCCATATCTGGAGCACATTGTTCCAGCTGTGCAGTGTGCAAAATGCTGACCACAGCCAGTAATAAAAAAAAAATGATCCTCCCATTCTAAAGATGCAACAATATTCTGCAGCCAGTAATAAAAAATATAGACACCCCCTTCTAAAAATGCAACAATATTCTGACCACAGCCACTAATAAAAAAACAGATTTTTCCCCTTTTAACTATGCAGCAATATTCTGACCACAGCCGCTTAGTGCTTCCCTCTCTCCCCCCTACTTGCCAAGATACGTGCTTTCATTTTAACTTTCAGCTATAGATTCAGGAGAAGGTCCACTTCTCTCCCTACATTTTATACTAACTGAGCTCTGTATCTAGTTTAATCAACACTCTGTTTCAGTTTCCTGACAAGCAGCCTTTGGATGGCTGTAAACAGCAGACGCTACGCTCACTGCAAACTTGCACAGCAGAGTGAATACCGGTGATCCTGTCTGCCGAAGACTGCTTGACAGGAGGATACAGCACTGCTACTTAAACTTCAGATCCACCGCTCACATACCTCCAAACATATTGGAAATAAAAAAGAGGGACCCCCTAATTACCATGTTAATTTTACTAAATTTGGCAGGTTGTAAAAGTTTAAACACAAATCTATGGTTTTTTTATGTGTTATTACAGTTTTGCTAATGAAGGCGAATTTCTCTTTAAACTGCAAGTCAGGAGGTCCCCCATAGCTTAAAACACCAATTCGGCAGGTTTTAGATGGCGAATAGTCGAATTAGAATTCTTAAAGTGACAGTACATGATAAATTTCAAAATTCAAATTTCTATTTTTTTTTTTAAATTCAAATAGAATTCGGACTGTTCCCTAGTCGAATTACACTAAAATAAACTCAAATTTTCAATTCGACCCTTAATAAATCTGCCCCTTATAGTTTCCAGTAGGTATAGTATAGGTTTCTGTGGCTTTTCTCATTTCGACTCTCTGATGAAGTGCCAAAGAGAGGCGCGAAACGCGTCAGGTGACTAGCCACGTCATGGTTTGTTAAAGAGCTCCAGGAGGATGCCTGTTTGTGTTTTTAAAGATGCTTGGAAATAAAGATGTTTTTTTATCTTAACAGTACCCGTGGTTATTACGGCTCCTGTCTATCTACTATTACTTTTCTCATTTCAGACTGGGGGCCAGAATATTTTTGATGGTTTTGTCTTAGTAAAGACTACATTGGGTTTTATTAGCAGAACTTGTCTAGGAACCAGAGGCATAAGGATACAGCGTGCAAAGCCACTCCACAGCCTAGCACCCTCCTATTATCACCCCTTCACCACCCCTTGTGCCTGCCCACTGCAGATAGTTCAAAGTTTTCAGGGGCAGGAGCAGCTATAGAGCAAGCAGACCCCATGGTCCGGGTTCTCCAGTCACTGTGGGGTCTGTTTCCTCTATAGTTATGCCACTGCTAGGATTTAGGCAGTTGCCATCTTTTCTGCAAAAAAATACCAGCCTGCCTATTTTCTTGCCGTTTTTTCCTATTAATAACATTGGCTTTAAGCATCATTTCACATGCCAGGCCACACTAAAAACATGATTTCTCCTCCACTATGAAATCTTGTGAAGGGGGAGAGTTAGATCAATAAAATAGTTTTGATGCAAAATAACTTTTTTTAGAAAGACATATTAATACATACATACATACACAACCTGGGCAACAGAAATGAAGATGTTTTGCAGTATTAAAATTCTATCCATTCTTTGCAGAACCTGACAGACAGATGCCTGGAGCGGCTTGATGAAAAGAACAGGCATGTACTAAGCAATATAGAGCATATCGATCTGGCTGCAACTGAACTCAAGGTACAAGAGCTCTTCTAAAAATCAGTTATAAACCTCTGATTCATTAAGGCAGAAGTTTTACAAGTATGGCATTGCATTCCAAGCTGATACAAATTCATATACTTTGGCATTGAAATCCTTTGTTAGTTACGTTACTGTTTTGAAGTCTGCTTTTTAAACCTGGAAATGTTTTGTGAGGTTCCCAGAAGACTGCATCATTGCCCTATTAGCCCATCTAAAGTGCTGGTGATCAAAAGAATAATTCGTTTGAATAGTTAACAGTTATGATCATCTCTTTGGTCTCTTAACTATTTACATTTTTTGTCCAAAACTGTTTTCACATAAAATCTGTTTTTAATTGGCAGCACCTTTAACAAATGGATTTCTACAGCATGCCTTATAAAAAAATAAAAAAGCTGGTAATACATTTATAATATAAAGCTAGTTTAAACTGTAAGATCTTATTATTATACCCTGTTTAAAATAATTTACCAAACAAAGGTTGGAGAAAAAACAGAATTAGAGGGTCCTGCTCACAAGAGCTTACAGTTTAAAGATTGGACACTGGTTATATAAAACTAACTTGTTTTTGCATGTTTTGTCAAAAGAGTTATATGTTAGAGACTGTGATCTAGATATAAAGGATTACATTAAAGTGCCAGCTTGTTTTGCATTCATTTTTCCTCACAAAGTGTCAGACACGACAGTTTTAGCTTGTTTAGTGCATGTGACAGACAGCTACTATATTCTTTGCAGAACCTCATCAGTGCAAGTCAAATGAAAGGTTAAGCAAATCTATAAGCTCTATAAATGAAACCCAGTGCATGTTGCCCTGGCGACTGATTCCTCCCCTAAATTTCCCCTCTGTGTATTTTAGGCTCGCACGTTGGCAAGTACAGAATCACTGACAGGAAAATTCACAGAACTCCGACTGCTACTTGATGAAGAAGAAAAGTTAGCAAGAAAATACATTGAAGAAAAAACAAAGCTGGCCCTCTGGGCATACGATGCACAAATAGAGTCCTGTCGAGAACACATAACAACTATTGACACATTTTCCAGCCATGTCAAAAGCATTCAACAACAGCATGATGCTGTTAAAATGATAAGGGTAACGTTAATGCAATATTGTTGTCAATGGAAGAACATTGCTCATATTTTGCCTAAAAAGTCTTTTTTGAATTTCTAAAACAATTAACAAAGCCTGGTGCTAGTGCAGGTATGGGATCTGTTCTCTGGAATGCTCGGGATTCGAGATTTTCTTGATAAGGGATCATTCTGTAAAATACAAATAAATTAAAAAGTGAAGATAGAGTGGGAGCAAATATGGGTGACAGAGGAGTGAGATGAGATGAGGAGTGAGATGAGATTAAATAGGACCAAGAGGGCAAGTGGTAAGATAGAAGATAGAGAGGAGAAAAGAGTTTCTTCTGTCAGTCTGGAGAGGGGTGTGAGTGTACAAACAGGCAAGGTTTTGATAAGTCTGACCCCTGAAATCTGATCAAAATCTCCTATGTAGTCTATTCTTTAAGGGCAGTGGCTGATGATGAGACAAATCAGGCGAAAATGTTTCTTGATTAAAAATAACTGAAATCACCTGAGGTAAAACCAACACATCGATCCGTTCTTCCGAAGTCGCCTCGGGAGGAAACTTTGTGATAAGTAGGTTTTATTGCCAGCGATTCAGTTATTTCCAATTGAGAGATATTTACTGAAGGGTTGTCACCCCCATTAGCACAAAAACAATCACAGGTGAAAAATCTCCCCATCGCCCACTGCCCGTAATGTTGGATTTGTTTTTACTCCAACAGTCGGACTGCACACTTGCTTTGTGTATTTTGTGTGCCAGGGTTGTCTGTTAGCATGATGTGGGTGGTATGCAAAGAGGGGTGTGATGTTGTCCACACAGTGATACTTCAAGTTTAGAGTCAGTAAATGAAGACATAGAGGAAAGTAGCGGCTGTAGAACCCTTATTATAGGATTCTGTATCTGGTGGTAGGATTCCAGTTTAGAGGAGGAACGGGTGAGAAAGCAAGTGTATGCATAAGGGGGTGGTGAATAGATGGGTGAACGCAAAGTTTCTTTTATACAACAGAGGAGAGTAAAGATAAGTGTGGTAATCTTGGTGGGTGCACTGTTGAGGTTGATTGTTTAAGCGCATAGGAAGAGATAAGGTTGAAGGCAGGTAACCTATTACTATATATAGTATATACATAGAGCAAAAGGAGTGTAGAGAGATTCTACAAAAGAGGACTTCAAAGATAGAAAGGTGAAGGGAACGTATTTGATCAGTGGGCTGATCTATCTCCTTCACCTTATATGTTGCCAGGTCTGGGGATGTGGCTACTGAAGGCTAACTGACGGCCCAAAGGAACTGGTATCGAAGGCATCTCTGGCATTTATCTGATGCTGCTGAGAACTGGATTAACTTCTGTTGATCCAATTTTATAGAAATAAAAACAACAGGAGATACAACGCATTACATAAGAAAAATATAAATGACACGTTTGTTAAAGTGGTTGTTGTTAACTTTTAGTATGATGTAGAGAGTGATATTCTGAGACAATTTGCCACTGGTTTTCATTTTTCAGTTATTTGTGGTTTTTGAGTTGTTTAGCTTTTTTAATCAGCAGCTCTCCAGTTTGGACTTTCAGTAATCTGGTTGCTAGCAACCCTAGCAACCATGCATTGATTTGAATATGAGACTGGAATATGAATAGAAAAGGGCCTGAACTGAAAGTCAAGTGATAAAAAGTAGCAATAACAATAAATTTGTAGCCTTAGGGCAATGACATACTCGGCGATTAGTCGTCTCAAGTTTTAAAAACCCTGATTGCACCGACTAATCTCCACGGTTCCCTTCCCACAGCCAAAAATACAAGTCACCACATGTAAAATACACAATACTACTCCAGAACAACTGTAGGTCCAAGTTGCCACTGGACTTTTTTTGAGCAAGTCGCCGCTACTAGCTGCTATAATGGCTGGTAAGTCGCCTGTGCAAATTGCCATTATACAACTCAATGGCAATCAGTTGCCGCAATAGGGTTAAAAAATTGCAGCAACTAATTGCCCCATGTGTCATTGCCCTTACAGAGAATTTGTTTTCTACAGGGGTTCAGTGACCCCATTTAAAAGCTGGTAAGAGTCAGAAGAAAAAACTTTAAAAAATATATAAATATATACAGTATATACAGCTCTCAACAGAATCAGTATATACAGATATTGGATCCGTTATCCAGAAACCCGTTATCCAGAAAGCTCCGAATTAGGGAAAGGCCATTTCCCATAGACTCCACTTAATCCAAATAATCAAAATTTTTAAAAATGATTTCCTTTTTCTTTGAAATAATAAAACAGTCCCTTGTACTTGATCAAAACTAAGATACAATTAATCCTTATTGATTAATTGGGTTTATTTAATGATTAGACGATTTTATCATAGACTTAAAGGACAAGTAAAGGCAAAAAAATAAAATCCCATTTTTACTTTCTTTAATGAAAAAGAAACCTATCTCCAATATACATTAATTAAAAAATGTGTACCGTTTTTATAAGAAACCTGACTGTATGCAATGAAATTCTCCCTTCATTTACTGCTGTGGATAGGAATTGTCAGACGGTTCCTAACTGCTGAGCAGGGAAACAATCATACTTATGAACAGCAGGGGGAGCCCCCGCCTTACTTACCAGCCATGCAGAATTCAAGCAGCTTTGTTTATGACGATCCCTAAGCAGCCCAGACCACACTGATTATGTGCAGGGTCAGGGTCAGGCAAAGATGTTTAACAAAGTTACAAGATGACAGCCCCCTGTAGCCAACTTTGAAAGCATAAATGATTTGTTTGATTAGGCTTGTGGTGCAGTAAGTTCATGCTTATGTTTAGTATACAAAATACTGCATTTCTACCCTTATTCTATTTTACACTTTCCTTGTCCTTTAAGGTATGAAGATATAAATTACGGAAAGATCTGTTATCCGGAAAACCTCAGGTCCCAAGCATTCTGGATAACAGGTCACACACATATACCATTCAGCTAATTTGTGTTTACTTTCAGGAAGTCAGCTTGCTTCCAACAAATACATGAAAATATTTATGGGAGGGGTGTAGAATATAAACCATTAATAATGGTGGAACTGCGTGTGTGCTGAATACTAAGAAAACCCAGGAATTTGTTTTTTTATGCATCAGTATTTTTAACTAACTATCGATCTTACATTTCTGGTGACGGGACATGTTTATTGATTTTGTTTTTATCTTACTGTCAATCCATACAGGAATACACATCGGCTGAAAAGGACATGCAAAGACATATGTCTCCAGCAGAGCAGTTGCACCCAGTTCCTGTAACATATGAGCATATTGAGAATTACTTTAGCTCATTCACAGAAGCCTTTAAAGCCTCTCTCAAGGAGCCTTTAGCAAATCGACTGAAAAGTAGTAAGTAAATAATATACAAGTCCAAGACGAGTTATTCAAAGCCTTTGGCTAAATAACAAACTTTATACTGTAAGCCTACAGTGTGGATCTCACCTTTACTGAAACACTGGTATCATTAGTATTGGAAAGAAGGGAACAAAACTGTGGACAGGGAGAGAGTTTCAAACAGACCTACTCCCCACCCAGTCCCCAATTCAGCTCCCTTGTTGGCAATACTAGTGTCCGTATTTAATTATCCTTGGGAGGGTTGGTGGGTGGGCAGTGGAGGCTAACATATTGTTTGTTTTGCCACTCCATTCTTCACAGACAACAAAAAGATGCTTATTTGTAGTGATTAATAGTGATGAACGAATCTGTCCCAATTCGCCGAAAAATTTGCTAAATGTCGAAAAATATGCGAAACACATTTGCACAACAATTTTGCCGCGAGCGACAATTTTTATACATGCGACTAGTTTTTTCAAATGCATTAAAGTCAATGGGCGTCCAAATAGTTTTGATGCGCGACACTTTTTATGCATGCAACAATTTTTTTTTGCTGCGGCGAATTTAGTAGGATATGGATCTATCACGGCAAATTTAGAGGTACTGATCTTTGGAAGGTACAGTGTACCATGTGCATATGGTTCACTCTACAGCTGATGAACGGATCAGCCCAATTGGGCCAAATATTTGGGTGGTCAAATCAGTCGCAAATGAGCAAATCTGGCTGTGTATGGCCAGTTTTTTTTAATTGCGTAGTGTTTTTTTTTTTTAATTAAGTAATGTTCCAAAAATGTTTAATTGCACAATTGGAAGAAATATTTATAAAGCAGTATAAAAAACAAACCCCACAATCAAATATACCATAAATCATTGTCTGAACAGCAGGCATCCCTGAATAAAATCTAGAGTATTTATAAAGATGTATTTATTTTAGGCATATCCAACGTTCATTGTAAAAAGCAGCAGCCAGTTGAAAGATGTTGTGTAAAATAATGTTGCTATTTCCACAGCTATTTATATCGGATTTGTTTTGCTGCATGAACTGTATCCATGGGAAAACAATTGTTACTAGTGATGGGCGAATTTGATGGAAAAATTTGCGAATTTCGTGCGAAATTCGCGAAACGGCAAAAAATTCGCGAAACGGCGTCTGCGTCTCGTTTTTGACGCCGGCGCCCGAATTTTTGCCGCGAATTTTCACAGGCGTTTCGCGAATTTATTCGCTGGCGGCGAATCGTGCAAATTCGCCGCGAATTCGCGCCTGCCGAATAAATACGCCAATCACTAAATGTTACTATTTTCTTCAAAATATTTTAATTTTACAATCATTACAGTTAAAAGGCTGCTGCTGTTGTTGATGATAGGGGACATTCACAATACTAAACAATTACCTCTCTTTTCTACTCTAGATGTATTCAGCAGTCTCAGTGTAACTTCCAGTCAGAATCCTGGAACACTGATCAAAACAAAATCATTTGAGGATAGGTCATTATTTCTAAAACGTAAGTGTTACTTAAGAAATGGATACTTCAATAATGTATTGGCCTTTCAGTGAGTTTATGCTGAGTGCAGCTTTAATGGTGCAGTAAGTGACCAACAGTATAAATCCCTTTGGATCAGGTTGAGGGAACAAACATCAGTGACTTTGCAGGTGTAAATAAAAAAAAAGGCCGTATTTATTTGTATGAATTTATTGTTCATACAAAGCCCAAACATTAGGCCCCTGTTGATATTTGAATTTGAGATGATTGCTTGGCTTTGCAAAGAATTTAAAGGGGACGTTAATTTTCCCTGAAATGTTCTCTAGCTCATTGACACCAAAGTAGACATCTCTGACTTTCTCCAGTGAGAATCATCAGTATAAGCACTATTTCAGTCATCTTTGTTTCACAACATATTGAGATTATCATGCAAGTTTTCCTTGACACTATTACTATGCAATCACATTTCAGTAGGGGGATATAGTGCTTATTAGGTGCTCAGAGCTAGAGAAAAATTGTTTAATGACGTTGGTGAAGATCATAGGAAACCAAGGAGAAAGCGTCAACCGTCAAGTGTAAACTGAACAGGCAGGAGTCTTGACGTTTTAACATCAAGTTATTAAGCTCTCCTACAATTGCTTACTTGAAGGAAAAGTAGCACCAAAAAATTAAAGTGTTTTAAAGGAATGACAATACACAGAACTTATGTGTTATCTACTGTGTATCTGTGCTTCAATGGCTGCCCCCGTGGCAACAAAATTGCTTGTTTATTTAAACTATTGTTGTGCTTCTGAAAGAAACACGCCACTTTTACCAGTGTAGGGCAACCGTACATTCTATTTTCATTCCTTTAAAACACTTTAATTTTTTGGTGTTACTGTTCCTTTAATAGCAGAATGAACAAATCACAGATGGGACAGGAAGAGATGCGACCATAGGGATGGGGAATTTTAGTGGATAAGGTTAACTTCGCCACTGAAGAGTCAAACAGGTGAGTGATTGTGAAGTCTAAATCTGGCCATACACGGGCAGATTTAATCGGCCGATTCAGTCCCTCCAGACCAAAGTCAGCAGTTCATCTGCCCTTGTATGGGCCCGGGGCCTAAAGATTGGATCAGCCAATTTGGCTTAAGGTGGCCATACAGGGAGAGATCCACTCTTTTGGCGACTAATCTCCGGAACGGCTTCCCCCTGTCTTGCGCCGGCTATAATAAAAAAATCGACTGCGGCATGGCACACGCGGCATTAGTTTTCCGAAGTTGCCTCAGGAAACTTCGGGCAACTTCGGAATACGAGCCCGTGTACCATGCCGCAGGCGATTTTTCATTATAGCTGGCACAAGACAGGGGGAAGCTGTTTGGGAGATTAGTCTCCCCAAAGAAAAGGCGAGTAGTCGCCAGGCGACTAAATCTCCCCGAATCGCCAGGTGTGCCCTTACCCTTACATAGCATTTGTTTTTAGGTGGGGTTGGGGTCAGTGACCCCCATTTGAAAACTGGAAAGAGTCAGAAGAAGAAGGCAAATAAATTAAAAAAACTATAAAAAATAAAAAAAATGAGAGCCAATTGAAAAGTTGCTTACAATAGGCCATTTTATAACATACTAATAGTTCATTTGAACCACCTCTTTAAATGAGAAGCCGCGAGACAGCAATTTTAACAAGTATTATATGACAGTAGCACGATTATTATTTTTGAGCCATACCCACCTCCCTGTCTATTCTTTCACTAATGTGAAAGGGCATTGAATTCTGGGGATGTATAGTGTTTTGTCCTTTATGGCTCTCCCAGAGATGACATTTGTGATCACACAAACCAGTGTCCCATTGGCCTAAATATACCTTCCCATGTCTTAGTGCTAATACTCCTTTTCTTTTGGGTTCTTATTGCCAGTAAATGTTTTAAACCACCATCAAGTATTTAGCAGCACTTGTTTTATTTATAATACAGGCTGATACATTAGATAGCTTTAAGAAGGGGTTGGATGGCTTTTTAGCAAGTAAGGGAATACAGTGTTATGGAAGATAGCTCATAGTACAAGTTGATCCAGGGACTAGTCTGATTGCATCTTGGAGTCAGGAAGGATTTTTTTCCCCTCTGAGGAAAATTGGAGAGACTTCAGATGTTTTTTTTTGCCTTCCTCTGGATCAACTAGCAGTTAGGCAGGTTAAAATTGAGTTAAAAGGTTGAACTTGATGGACATGTGTCTTTTTTTCAACCTAACTTACTATGTTACTATGTATAAAACTATATTGATTCATACAATGTACATTTTTGGATTGAAGCACATTTTTTATTACAATTTGTTTTTTTTTAATAGATGCCAGGTGCCCAACATTAGATCCTGATACAATGCATCCAAAATTGAGGCTGTTAGAGGATCGTCTCACAATATACACTGCCTGGATTGGGAGGTTTAATTCTGGCCATCCCCAGAGATTTGATAAGCTCTTACAAGTGATGAGCAGAGATTGTTTTTACTCAGGCAGTCATTACTGGGAAGTTGATCTGCTCCAAGCTGGACAGGGGTGGTGGATTGGTATCACTTACCCATCCATCCAGAGGAAAGGTGATACAGAATTCAGCCGTCTGGGTTGGAACAGTGGATCTTGGTGCATTAAGAGATATGCCCACGAGCACTGGGCATTTTACAAAGGGGAGAGGACGCCCATAATGCTGGAGGTCCCACCAGAACGAGTTGGTGTGTTCCTGGATTATGAAGCTGGGGTACTTTCATTCTTTGATGTAACGAATGGCATGAGGCTATTGCACACTTTTCGCTGTAGATTTACAGAACCAGTCTATCCAGCTCTTCGCCTTTGGGATGGTAAAATATCCATATGCAGACTGAATTAATACTTTATGATTGCTACATATATTCTGCAGGCACAGAGCATCCTAACACAGCCTTTACTCTTCACAAGCACCAACTGCTATTTCCTCTAGCCATTCACTTGTTAATGGAAATGAATGAGTGAATAATAAATAAAGAACATCTCGTTTTACTATATTCTCAATCAAGATGGTAATTAGTGTACACATGATTATTAATCCAACTAAGAAAGTTAAAAGGATGGACATATTGAGAAAAAATCACACCTGGCTACATTAGACAATCTGTGTACATCATGAACTTTATTACATCATGAACTGTATGAGTGAACTTCTATTTTACTTACTGTGCCATTAGTTTACTTTCACTTATGTGACTATTACTGGCTATACATGGGTTAACTTTGGGGGATAAGCGATCATTCCACCTGTATGTTAATAATGTATGTAAATAATGGTATTGGCGACCAACCTTCCAGATGAGGGCATCAGCTGTCTAGCTTTAAAGTTTTGGACAAAAACTCAGGTGCAGTGATCAGGTTACAGGCCCATGTAGAGTTTCCACACATAGTATATCTGGTTGCTAGGGTCCAAATTACCCTAGCAACCAGACAGTGGTATGAATGAGACACTGGAATATGAATAGGTGAGGGACTGATTAAAAACGTATGCAATTTAAGAAGTAGCAATAACATTAAAATTGCAACCTCTAGAAGCACTAGATTTTTGGTTGCCAGGGTCAGTGACTGCCATTTGAAAAATAAGATAAACGATTCCAAAACTATAAGAAATTAGAAATGGAGACCAATTACGAAAAATTGGTAAAATTGTATTTCAGTTGCCTAAATATTTTTCCTCTTCGTTTTTTGTTAACGTACATTGTATTGCTATTAAGCAGCAAAGAGAAATAAGCACTTTTACTATTCACTAATGTCTGTAGCCATTAAAATCTTTTTTTTTTTGGGGGGGGGCAGATTAGCTGCATTGTTGTTTGCATTTGCCCTCTGTCACCAACCTCTCGACCGTTTGTTGCACTTTGCAAAGAATTTCAAACTTACCTTTGAGGGCAATTTGTAGCACATTTACTTGAAATATCTGCGTTAAATATTAAAAATAAAAAAAAAAATACAAATATTAAGCAATGCAGTAACTTTTTTTTTTGTATCTAGTTGACCTATTTGAGGGGCCCTGTTGTAGTAAGAACTAAGGGAGCAGAGAGAAATAATGACTGATTATTTCTAACTATTTATTTATAACTCTGATGCCATTAAAAGTCACTGGGTCCCATAGCAACATATGATTTAGAAGGGAAAATAAACATTTTTCCAAAAAAACTGAAATGTCTGATTTATCCTATCCCAGTGTCAGCGTGCAAGCCGTTATCTATGGCAGATGGTGCTAGTGTCGGCTTTGTGATAATACATCCACTAGAGGGAAACAGAGACCATGTTAAAGGGGTTCTTCAACTTCCAAACACTTTTTTCAGTCGAATTGTTGTATAGTACAATTAATCAGAACATTTACCCAAGCCTTTATATCTCTCAAATAACAGGTGCACGTGCAAAGTTATTCACTCCAACTGGATTAAAGGAACAGTAACATCAAAAAATGAAAGTGTTTTAATGTAATGAATATATTATGTAGTGTTGCCCTGCACTGGTAAAACTGATGTGTTTGCTTCAGAAACACTACTATAGTTCATATAAACAAGCTGCTGAGTAGCAATGGCGGCAATTGAAAAACGGCTATATGGCACAGGTTAGATAGTAGATAACAGATAACATTATGTTCTACAGAGCTTATCTGCTGTGTAACTTGATCCTTTTCTCCTTTGAATTGCTGCCCCCATGGCTACACAGCTGCTTATTTATATAAACAATAGTAGTGTTTCTGAAGCAAACATCAGTTTTACTAGTGCAGGGCTACACTGCATTATATTTTTATTACTTTAAAATAATTAAATTTTTTGATGTTACTGGTCCTTTACGTACTTAGGTAGTGAAGTCACAGCACCATCCAATTTTTATTTTGTCTGAGAAGTTGAGCCAGGATTCCAATCAAGGCTTTTTATAATTATAAAAATTTGCTGGTGCTGTCACTTCACTACCTCAGTCAATTTGCTTTCAGATTGTTCACATAACCAAAGACTTTTTTCAATTGCTTTCCATCTTTATTTTTTATACTGTTTTCCCAAAATTCAAGTTTAAAGTTTAATGTCCCAGTCTGCATCCAACAGTCGTGTCACGTCGCATCAACAATGCGACACTAGTATTACTTACCTTATTTCCGTCGCATCCGACGTGACGCCTGCGTTTTTGCGCAGCACGTCGGATCGCTGCGGAATCGTCCGTGGAGTACTGCCCTTAGAGTAGAGTATTAGATTGCTAACAGCTGCCTTCAAATGGAACTCGGGGGTTCTGCTCAGCAGGGACAAAGATAACAAATGCATCAACTAAATGTATCAGTTTAAAACAGTTAAAGAACGTTACACTTCAGCCACAAAAAGAAAAGTAATTGGAAAGTCTTTATTTCTGGTGAACAATCTGAAACCAACTGAACTGATAAATGTGTTTGACGGTGAACAACCCCTTTAAAAACCTTCAAACAGACATTGCCTTTTTAATATCAAATAAGAGAAATTGGAGCTGAAAAAGGATTTTAAACGTTATTTAAAATGTATATAATGAAAGCAGAAGGATTCTATGCAACACTGAGCTTAAAGTTATATGCTGCCAGTCCCCTTCTATTTTATGCATTGCTGGTTCTGACTACTTGTGCCACTGAAACTATCTTGGGGTAGTCAGACTTCATTTTCCAATAATTTTTTACAATTCTGTGATTTTCCTCCTGTAAAGTTCTGTTAAAACAATATAGCTGAGGACTCCTTATTCAATGATGGGAGAGGAAGCAAGATGGCACTGTTACAGTTCCTGGGCCAACATGTTTATGAAGAGCTGCACTGGCCCAGGATTAGTGCCTAGGGTCACAGTGGCTTGCTCACAATTGGCACCCCTGATGATCATATAACCATAAATTTACAAAAAAAAAAAGAGCAGTCCCTCAAACAGTGGAACATGTTAAAGATCGGCCCATGAATGCTATTACAAACATGTGCCACTGTCATCTGAGTGGGCAATATTTAACTCCAATTTAAAACCTAAATTCACAAATACTTTCAAACAACCTCATGGTACACAGTGTTGCAAGACCCACCTTCTACCTTTCCATGGACTAAGTAAGCATTGGTGCATGATGATGATCCATGTGTATTCTGATTTCCTTTTGTTTACTACTTTTCTGTCTCCTTTCATTTTCCCTTCTATTTTTATTCAACTATACTTTACTTCACCTATTTCTTCTGCTTTACTTCGCCTACTCCTTCATCTTTAAAAGTATACCTATATGGTAGTAAAGTGTCTGGCATTTTCTATCTCTATATGACTATCAAAAAAAATATATGACACACCAAACACTTAGTTGATTCATTGACCTGGAAAAAGGAATACCAAATCTTGTGGGAGCTTAACTAGTTAATAACCATTAATCCTTTAGCCTCCCGTGAGTTTTATATGCAACTGCAGAGCAAATTTCCACTCAACACAGAAAGATGACGCAAATCAAATGTATCCATTTTTAATGTTGTATTACAAAATGAACAATCTTTGTACACAACAATTTTTTTTTGGTGCAAAAGTCACTGCCAAAACAAGGCAAATTCCATAAAACTTCATTTATATAAGAATCTATCCCAAAAAGATCATAAAAAGATTTTACATAGCATTCATGATTTTGTTTCTCTATCACTCAAGCTGGATTTCCTTGGCTGGAATAGCGCGTGTTAAACAAACGAATTTGAGCCCTGGATGCAGAGACAGATCACCATCCTCATTAAAGATGGTGACGTTCATGCTAAACTAATCAAGTGCAAACATACAGGTTTTTTTTTGCCAGTCTGATACGTGAAGAGATGGGGGGAGGGAATGTTGGCCAAACAGTAATTCTTACACTAGAAATCTGAAATGAAAGAGGAAAGCTATACTGTAGGACAAGGGTGCCTACACACACACACAAAAGAAATCACATGAGATGCTGAAGTTAGAGGAAGGAAACACAAATCCGTAAATGTTTAGCCAGCATACATGTGTAGGTCACATTACTAGTGTGAGATTCATCCACAATGGCAAGATTGGTTCTAGAATCAGTATATAAATAACCTGCTGAATTACAGCCGATTGCCATGCAATAATTGAAAGCCTTACAAGAATAGCAGTTTCTCTCACTGACAGTTCTAGAACAGAAACACAATCTGGCATGCCACTGATGTTCAATACAAAAGGATCCCCAAGCCGGTGCAATTGTACATCTACAGAGAACATGTATTGGTAAGGTGAAGGGTGACTGCAAGAAAAGAGCCTTGAGCAGCAACCATGCTATAGATCTAACATTTCGTTCTAGTGTTATAATTCTCAATTGCTTCTTCTGTAACAGACTCGTCTTCAGGAATCTCTCGCTTGACTGTCTTGCCTTCCAGGTCATAGATTTCTTCCGGGGGAAACCCACGGGGCTCAGCCACTTTCACCGTTAGCATATTGAGCGTCAGCACTGTGCCAGCTGGAATCTTAACTTTGGCCACCACTGATTTACCGAGCTGCAAAATTGAGAAAACAATGTTACATTTCAACTCGAATTTCTCAGCTGTAATGAAAAGAAATACTGCTTACAGGGCTATGGCACATTTCCAGCCATGGTGGGCAGTGAAATTTAAAGGAATTGTTCAGTGTAAAAATAAAAAAAACTGGGTAAATAGATAGGCTGTGTTAAATAAAAAATGTTTTCAATTTAGTTAGCCAAAAATGTAATCTATAAAGGCTGAAGTGACTGGATGTCTGGAACACTACTTCCTGCTTTGCAGCTTTCTTGCTTTCGACGGATTGGTTACCAGGCAGTAACCATAACAAACAAGGCAAAGTTGTGCTCACCACTAATATTTATTGATATAACTTTTCCTTGTTTGTTATAGTTCATACAGGAGCAGTGACCAGCTCCATGTTGTAGCTCCCACCCTTCCCGGCTATAGTCAGGTGATCCCACTGATGGCCAATAAAAGGGCAACCATTTTAAACTTCAGGAGTCCCTGTGTAAAATGTATAATAAAGCAATAGAATTCTTAATGAATCGGATGCCAGTTGTGCATAGGACTGGCCAGATATAGGATGACTTTGACGTAGTTGGTCAACTTAAATATATTGCAATATATGGACAAACAATCCCTGTTTTGTTTAAAAGGTAAGGCATTTTTAGTAGCTTTTAGTAGCTTAAAGGAACAGTTCAGTGTGAAAATAAAAACTGGGTAGATAGATACACTGTGCAAAATAAAAGTGACTGGATGGGTAACATAATAGCCAGAACACTACTTCCTGCTTTTGAGCTCTGTTGGTTTACACTGACTGGTTACCAGGCAGTAACCAATCAGAGACTTGAGGGGGGGCCACATGGGTCATATCTGTTGCTTTTGAATCTAAGCTGAATGCTGAGGATTAATTGCAAACTCACTGAACAGATATGTACCATTTGGCCCCCCTTCAAGTCGCTGACTAACTCAGAGTTATAGAACTATAAAAGCAGGAAGTAGTGTTCTGGCTATTATGTAAGACATACAGTCACTCCAGACTTTATATACATTACATTTTTGGCTAACTAACTATATTAGAAACATTTTTTTATTTTGCACAGCCAATCTATTTACACATTTATTTTCACATTGAACTGTTCCGTTAAGGCGCAAAATGTCTCAATGTCCTAAATAGATATTGATAATGGGTTGAGTGCAGAGGACCTTTTGTATTTGTCCACCAGGCAGTAACCAATCAGTGACTTGAGGGGGGTCATAATTGTTTGCTTTTGAATCTGATGCTAAGGATCAATTGCAAAGTCACTGAACAGTTATGTCCCATGTGGCCCCCCTTCAAGTCTC
This sequence comes from Xenopus laevis, assembly GCF_017654675.1. Taxonomy (NCBI): domain Eukaryota; kingdom Metazoa; phylum Chordata; class Amphibia; order Anura; family Pipidae; genus Xenopus; species Xenopus laevis. The sequence continues at coordinate 100,157,740 of NC_054372.1, forward strand.
TGAATAACTCAGATTTAGAGAGCTCAAAAACAGGAATTTCTGTTCTGAGATATCCAGTCACTCCAGCCTTTATACATTACATCTATATTAGAAATATTTAACTATATTAGAAATATTTTTTATTTTGCACAGCTGATATATTTACCCAGTTTTTATTTTTACACTGAACTCTTTCTTGAATGGTAATCACTTGGACCCTGCTGGGGCACCGACATTAAAGCCAGTGTTTTGCTTAGCTGGAAAGAGGATGCAATGAGGATTGCAAATGATGGTGTATGCATTTCCCAGAACTGTCATAATGAGAACTTTATAACATTATATGATCATTTTTAGAGCAACTACTGTAAATACAGGAGAAAGGAAACACTGTGGAACAAACTGATGTATCCAGTGAGTCATCTTCTGAAAAGCTTAAGGAAAAAACTGCAGCATAGGGAAGCAGGGCTACAGAAACAATGTAAAAGGCAGTACCATTTAAGAAATGTATTAAAAAGCCTTTATTAGTATCAATTGGCTTGTGCGAAGTTTCACTTTTGTCTGACAATTGGCCTGAAACGCCGCATATTTTCAGATCAAAAGTATTTCTTAGATGGTGCCATTTTTACATTGTGACATAGGAAACTGGCTGACGTGGACGCCGTTATGTGCACCCTCTTGAAAATTTTAAAGGAACAGTTCAGTGCAAAAATAAAAACTGGGTAAATAGATAGGCTGTGCAAAATACAAAATATTTCTAATATAGTTAGTTAGCCAAAAATGTAATCTATAAAGGCTGGAGTAACTGGATGTCTAACAGAACAGAACTTCCTGCTTTTCAGCTCTCCAACGTTGAGTTAGTCAGCGACTTTAAGGGGAGCCACTGTTCAGTAAGTTTGCAATTGATCCTTAGTATTCAGCTCAGATTCAAAAGCAAACAATTATGAGCCATGTGGCCCCCTCCTCAAGTCATTGATTGATTACTGCCTGGTAACCAATCAGTGGAAACCAAGAGAGCTGCAAAGCAGAAATAGTGTTCTGGCTATTATGTTAGATATCCAGTCACACCAGCCTTTATACATTACATTATTAACCAACTATATTGAAAACATTTTTTATTTTGAACAGCCTATTTATTTACCCAGTTATTATTTTTAAAATGAACAATTCCTTTAAGTTTGGTGAGTGCTGAGCGCTTGTTCCTTAAAACTACAGAAATAGTCACACCTCGATTTTATGCTGCCAGATTTTAGGTTTTCCAGCATTATAACATCACCCCATATACGCTGCATACAGATTATTCCCTGTCTGTACCTTAGAGGTAAAGTAAGAAATAGTAGTAAATTAGATTTCTTTAAATTAAGCAAATTCCCATTAAGGAGTTGAGTTTGACAAGATGGGTGGATATACCTTGTTGTGACAGGCCAATTCACATGGCAACAGGCTTTTGACAGTGGAGCCCATTGCTTTTTCTACAAGTCTGATGGAGCTGACTAATTCTGTCAATTCACTTGGCTCCAGCGAAGCTTGGTGATCATTGCCTTTCCAAGTTTTGTCCAGTGTTACATGGCGCTCCACCACTTTGGCTCCCATAGCGACAGCTGCCACTGAGATAGCAATGCCAGTTTCATGACCAGAGTAGCCAATTGGGATATCTGGGAAAGTAGACTGAAACTCCTTTAAAACAAAAACAAAATGCATGAGAGACAATTCAACCAGGGATCTTTCAGTTCTGTTCAGTCTCTACAGTTAAGAGATCCCTACCCGACCTCGAAGGAGATCAGGATCAGGAAGGGATGGAATCAAAATGTAGTGTAAGAGTAAAAATGACCATAAATGTACTAAATTAAGTGGAAAGATTTTAGAGCACAGTGGTCGATTCATAGGGTGTCGCTTAATTACATGACACATCAATTAGCAGGCTGTGTCAAACTAACTTTATCTTCTATAAGTAAAACATTTAATAATACTTTTGGAAATTCTGCTTACAGAGCTCTTTACCACCCAGCAGTTGTGCCACAGAGGTGTTCACAGCACCTAAAGATAAAGGTTTAGGTATCCTTTAAAAAAATATATGTCTCGTTTATTTAATGTATTGTTAAAGCAAGTAGAAAGGCATATACACCCTTGCTTTCAAACACAGGTCACCCAAAAAGGGAAAATACAGTCCCCAGACTATGGGACAGGCCTCCTTAAGGGTTCAGAACTAAAAGCCATTTAGGCCTAGGGCCCATCAGCTGAATGGCCATTTGCTTTCCTATTTACATCATATTGTATTCAAGAGAGGTATGAACAAATATGTTTGACCCCAAGTGGGCCATTAAAAAATTCCTACAACTACTTCATAAAGTCAATTACTACTGTAGTTGATACAAAAAAAAACCACACTTTATTGAGCAAAAACCCATAGCTCCATCCCATTCTCTATACCTTTGATATTGCACAATAATGTTGTTCATTCTTTTAGCATCTTTTTAGGGTCATATCATTTTGGGACTTTTTATAATCATTACATTATGTGAATGCTGCATAATAATTGATAATTAATTAAGATGAATTGCTGTGGTTCTGGGTTGGTTTGAGAGTAGCAGGCCAGCCAGAGCGGGAGGAAAAATATTTCTCACTCAAAAGTATAAGCCTCTTACTCCAAATGTACACATTTGTTTTAGCAATGAATGATGTTATCAATTAATAGGGAAAATATTTTGTGTTCTGTTTATGGAGAAACGGTGTTGAGACATATGGGTGAGGATTAGCAGCAAGCTATATGAGGTATTAGGAAGAAAAAGTAGTTAACATAGGCATAATCCTTTTATATAGTAAATATTGCTGCTCTGTTTCAGTTTACATGTCCGAATTATTCAAGATTGTGTGTGCTTCAACCACCTTATAAAACCTTATGGGTTAAGTGCAGAGCAGTCCTGGAGAATGGGTTAAGTAGACATACAAGAAAAATGTCGCTGCTGCACCTTTGTGTTGCAAAAGTGAAAAGTTGAATTTATTAGGTCGGAAAAAACAGGCTTTTCACTTTTGCAACAAAGAGGTGCTGTTTCAGTTTATATGACTTGCAGGCAACAAACAATGAGAAATTATAAAGTTTACACAGAGAATCTAGGAGGGTGTTGCAGAAGCAGCTATTCAAGGCTTACATAAGCAAGACCATCTCACCTTTATGATACAGAGGTTGACGTCCTCTGGTAAGAGTGGGTATGCACTTGTGCACTGTAGAAAGCAAAAGTTTGGATTCACTTGTTTCACCAGATCATAAACACGACGCATTGTTTCCAGGGACTGCATGCCGCTTGATATTACCATAGGGCGACCTGGGACAATAAAATAGACCCATACAATGTATATTTCTTTAATAAGCAATTTTAAGTTTCCAGGTTGAAAACAGATCAGTACAAATTGATCTGCTTTAGAAGTTCAAGTGATGCATTAATCATGTTTATTTCATATATCAGAATTAGAATTATATTTTGGCCATACATTTTGTATATTGTTCTATTTAACATATCATTTGTTTTGCCATTTATTGCAGCAAACCATGCAGAACAGTGAAATTAAAAGCACTTTCAGTTTGCACGTAATCCCACCTCATTGGTTCTTCAGAGCAATTTCTGGGAAAGCAGAAATCAATCAAAGTACTTGCCCTTGTATAATGAAGGCCCCAGCAAACAAATGGGGAAAGGAGGAGAGTTTATACAGAACGTATCATTATTATCTGTCTTGGACAATGGTTTCAGGGGGTGGGAGAAAAGCTATTGAGGGTAGAATAAAAACATATGTTTGTACATATGTATTTGTCTTTTGTACAATCGATGTACTGATTTGAGGCTTAGGGAATTTATGTTGCTAAAAAACAAACAAAAAAAAACTTGTTAAGCTCTTATAAAAGAATGAAAGTTACCTTTTTGTGCAGTCTTTTTTAAATATTGAAAGTTATTGGTGTCCCCTGAACCCACTTTGAAAAAAGGGACGCCCAGCTCATGAAGGAATTCCACTGCCATCTGAAAGAAAAAAAAAAAACCCCATATATTAATTGTTTTAACCCATCATTTACCTAGCTACACCTAAGGGCACAGACACACACAGCTATTTTGGGAGATTAGTCGCCCAGTGACAAATCGTTTCTTCTTCGTGCGACTAATCTCCCAAAACTGCCTTCCTGCCAGCTAGAATGTGAATCGCCGGTGGCATGGTACTCGGATTGCTTTGTCTTTCCGAAGTCGCCCGTTTCCTCACGAGACAACCTTGGCCGACTTTGTAAAACTAAGTGTTCAGAGTGCCATCCTGCCAGAGATTTACATTCTAGCCAGCGGGAAGGCAGTTTGGGGAGATTAGTCGAGATTAGAAGCAATTTGTCGCTGGGCGACTAATCTCCCGAAATAGCAGCGCGTGTCTATGCCCTAAATGAGTGAGTCCCTTTAAATTATTGTTTAAAATACATGCCATCCCCTAACTGTACAAGTGAAACCACTCACTTGCAGCATGAAATTAGTTTTTGGCCATTAATTATTGAGGTGATCATACATCTGTCACTTAGATTCACTGCCTATACTCTCAGAAGGTATATGTACAAACTGCACTGCACTAAGGCAAAAAGACATCAGTTGTTTAAATACCTCCCAATGGCCCTGTTTTTCACATGGACATTCCCAAATCACAAAAAGGGATGGAGCTTCATGGGCTATGGGTGATATTTAGGCAGAGGCATGTCAAGCCATAACTAGTGCAGTCAGTTTGGGAGATGGTCGAATTAGTAATGCATTTGGACACTGAAATGCTGGGGGGTTATTTATAGTACAGCCTCTTAATGTGGAAGAGAACAGGAAAAGGGCCTTCCTAACCTACTTAGCAGATCATTTCTATAGAAAAGGTTGTTTTTTAGGAGTGATGAAACTGTGCTGAAGATTATACAGCCAAAACGGATTGCAGACTGACTAATGCAGTGCTGTTTCCATGGTGACAGAATAGTTCATATTTCCTTCAAGCCTACTCAGCCTCACAGTGACAGAAGAAAACCTTAAACGTTTACACAAAATGTGTTGTAAGTCTACAACATTTGCTCTTTTTTTGAACAGACATTATATACCCATTACAACGTGTAACTATTTCTCACAATACCAAATATCACTCAGTATCAAAGTACAAGCATGGCACCTGTTATCCAGAATGCTCCGGACCTGGAGTTTTCCGGATAATGGATCTTACTGTAATTTACATCTATACCCAATAGGCCAGTTATGCTTTCTGGATAATGGGTTTGCAGATAATGGATCCCATACATGTACTAGTAAACAGCATTAATGCAATAGCACAAAGCATATACATGCACCCATATACCCCTGCTGTGTGTGTCATTTCTCTGGAGATTCTTTGAGGGAACATGTCAACTGGGCTTTCTATATACCTCGCCTTTCTTCCCTATTACAGGTATGGGATCCATTATACGAAAACCATTATCCAGAAAGATCCGAATTACGGAAAGGCCATATCCCACAGCCTTAATTGTATCCAAATAATCCAATTTTGAGAAATTATTTACTTTTTCGCTATAATAATAATAATAATAATAATAATAATAATAAAACAGTACCTTGTACTCAATCCAAACTAAGATAAAATGAATCATTATTGGAAGCAAAACCAGCCTATTGGGTTTATTTAATGTTTACACGATTTTCTAGGAAATTTAAGTTATGAAGATCCAAATTACGGAAATATCCCTTATCTGGAAAACACCATTCTGGATAACAGGTCCCATACCTGTACTAAGATTCACATTTGACAGGTAGCAACCTGAAACAAAGTAAATATTGATGGAGATAAAGAGAACGTCAGAAATAATTTAATCTGGACAGGTGCAGAAGCCAGAGGGACAGATTCACCGAATGATTGCACCATTGTTTTAACCAATCACTTGCCATTAGAAGCTTCAATTTGTTTTTGGGACCATGTGCTTCTTTCATAGAAATGAGGCAATGGGGTTGGAATAGATATACTTTAATTGGCCAGTTTTTTGTGCAAAAATGCTTTACAGTTCAGAGTCCCAATAGAGATGTAAATGCACACCTATCATTTCCTAACCGAGATCTGGTAGATATGTTTTGACTTGTTTGCCTTACTGAAAATAAATAGCAATCATGTACTCTTAGAGAGCAGTAGGTTTTAATTAGGAAAACATAATTTAAGGCAGAGAAATCTTGCCCATTTCCTGGTAATACAGTTTAGCACAACATTATTAAAATAAACACCCAACAAGACTATATCATAGAAATTAAAGTTCCGGCTGCATGTAAAGGACCAAAATGCTGCAGTATTAGAAAAGGCTATACATTGCTGGATGATTTGAATTGGATTTGGTGCATCCCTAATCATAAATATTTGGGTTCAGCTGAATACCTACTAATACTCCATGCAAGATCTGGCTAAATCCTAATTTGCTATTCAACAGTGAGCAAAATAAACAAAACATGTTAAATCTAAATATAAAAATGTGCTGTGTTCAGTTGTCCCGTGTTAACATACACATAGGATATTAAAGGTGTTTTTCACCTTTAAATTAACTATTAGTATGATGTAGAGATTGATATTCTGAGGCAATTTGCAATCGGTTTTCATTTTTTATTATTTGAGGCGTTTGAGTTATTTAGCTCTTTGTTCAGCAGCTTTCCAGGTCACACAATGACCCTAGCGACCATGAATTGATTTGAATAAGAGACAGGAATATGAATATGAGAGGCCTGAATAGAAAGATGAGTAATAAAAAGTAGCAATAACAGTGAATTTGTAGCCTTGCAGAACATTTGATTTTAGATGGGGTCAGTGGCCCTCATATGAAAGCTGGAAAGAGTCAGAAGAAGGCAAATAATTCAAAAACTATACAAAAAATGAAGGCCAATTGAAAAGTTGGTTAGCATTAGCCATTCTCCGTTAACTGAAAGTTAACGTAAAGGTGAACCACCCCTTTAAGCAGCTGATTTACCATTTATGGGTAAATAGTAAAAGTTTACAATGCTATAACATTAGTTACTTAAAACAATTTAAAACCATTTTAAACCATTATTGACAGGTTAGAATCACTTCAGTGTGGAAAAGAATAGACATTCTTCAGTCTTTATTATGCCTGTGCGCTGTCTGCCTGCTTCAAAGGGCTCTCCCCACTAACAGGCACAGAGAAAGAAGAAAGGACAGTGTTGGTCTGGAATTTGTGGACAATTTGACTGGATGAATTATTTCACCTTTTTTTTCATGGGAGGCGGAAGCGGAAGTCAAGCACTAACATTGCTGCTCCATGGGACTGGCTTTAAACTTCTTTAAAGGAAAATATACCCCTCGAACAATCTCTATAAAAATATATTTACGGTAATAAAATAGCTCATATGTAAAACCCTGCTTCATGTAAATAAACCATTTTCTAGGGATGCACCGAATCCAGAATTTGGTTCGGGATTCAGCCTTTTCAGCAGGATTCGGATTCGGCCAAATCCTTCTGCCCGGCCGAACCGAATCCTAATTTGCATATGCAAATTACAGCCGGGGAGGGGGTAACAAAACCAGGAAGTAAAAAATGTTTTCGCCTTCCCACCCCTAATTTGCATATGTAAATTAGGATTCGGTTCTCAGCCGAATCTTTCACAAAGGATACGGGGTTCGGACGAATCTAAAATAGTGGATTCGGTGCATCCCTATCATTTTCATAATAATATACTTTTCTAGCAGTATGTCCCATTGGGTAATCATAAATAGAAAATTGCCATTTTAAAAAATAATGTCCCTGGGATCGTAGGATTCACGGTGCACACAAACAAACCAAACAGACCATACTTGTTAGGTCACATGAGCCAATTAACAGACAGAGTTGTGTCTTTTGCTTCCACACTTCCTGTTACAGTTAGAGTTGTAGTATTTCTGGTCAGGTGATCTCTGAGGCAACACACAGTCCACATCACCAGATCACTAATTGGTGGTCCAAGGCAAGAGATGTAAAATGGCAATATTTACATAAATATATATTGCAGCTTGATAAGATTCTTTAATATGCCACTTAATATGATATAAACTATCTGTTAAGTATTCATTTTGGGGGTATAGTTTTCCTTTAAACTACCAGTACAGCAAAAAAAATGTTTTTGAAAATTAAAGGCTAATAACAATAAAAATATGACAGGGTTAAAAAAACAAGTTTACTACTTAATCTCAACAATGGATAGGGTGGTCCAATACAAGATAATTCACCAATTGTATATAACCCCAGGCAAGTTGCATGCCATGGGAAGGCAACCTGACCCCTCTTGCCCCTGGTGTGATACCTTCCCAGCAACCTTCTACCACATGATGTGGTCCTGCCCCCCAATAACAAGGTATTGGACTAAAATTCTCAGGGTACTAACTGAGCACTTATAGGCTTCCTGGGATTTCTAGATGATATTGTAGTGTCCAAATATGCTAGAAATAGATACCGCTCACTATTCTACGCAAGGAAAAAACAGCCATGCACTGGATGGGGCCCCAACTCCCAACGGTCAAGACATAGAAACAATTGGTTCACAACGCTATCCCCCTAATTAAACCAACTTATAGAGCCAGAGGGACACAGTCCAAACATGAAAAAATCACCATGGTGTGAGGCGAATCTAAATTAAAATTCACTCAAATTTTGTATATTACTCCTTAATGTATCAAAATATTGTTTATATGCTACTGATGTTATCATTCACTGTTGCTTACACTAATTATACACCCTGAACTGTAATGGTCTTGGCTGAATGTATGTTTTTAAAATCAATAAAAAAAAAAGTTACCGTTAAAAAAAACAAGTTTACTGGATGTCAGTAAAGAAATAAGGACTCAAATGGGTGTGCACAGTGCCAATGTTGAGCTGTGAAAAGTGAACCAATACCTGAGAGAAAATGAATTCTGACAAATTGACACTTTTATCTGCTTTGATGAATGTGTTCATTCATTAAAACTTTCTTGAAAAATCAGAAGAGGTTTGCTAAATGTAAACCCAGACTGAAATCCTGAGAATTCTGGGTTCTGTGTATCCTAAAATTTACTGACAATGTCAGAGCCCCGCCAAAGCCATCATGTTCTGGGAGTGGAGGATCATTGCTTTATCAGAAACCTATGACTAGCAGACTGATCATGCTCTCTGCTTAGGTCTGCCCTCTTATTTTCGACATTAGCAATCACACAAAATATTTCTTTAATCAAAAGAAAACGAAGGGGTGTTGTTGAGCCAGGATCTGGGTATTTATCTTAGATTAACCATGTAAGGGCTAATTTACGATTGCAGTATGGATTATGGATTCTATCCACAAAGAAGCATCTTTTCCCACAATGCCTGTATAATTGCAGCTGTGAGGTAGTCATGTTTTTGACACAGTGGCGGCTGACTTGTTAAATCTAACACAGTTGCATGTGAGTTTCGACAACGAATAAACTGCGACTAAATTTTTCTTTGCCAGGATGCGGTCAGTAGCTCAATATCAGATTCTGACAGATATTGTCATGGGAAAAAATGTTTTTTTCAAAACACATCGGTTAATAGTGCTGCTCCAGCAGAATTCTGCAAACGGATGGTTTTATATCTAATTTTGAAATCTTAAATTGGGTTAGACATATTGCCAGTTTTCCAGCTGCCCCCAGTCATCTGACTTGTGCTTTGATAAACTTCAGTCACTCTTTAGGGTGGTGGCAGACTACATCATAAAGACTACATCATAAAAATCATGACAAGTTCACAGTGTCAACTGACACTGTGCTAGAACTACCCCCACCTTCTTTGGCATCACAAAATAATTCCAGCATGAGTCTCCAGTTTGGACTATATCTGGCTTGTTTGCAGTTTGCAGTAGGAAAAAATGTCAGGTTGGGTGTGTCCAGTAATAAACAATATTTATCTTACAAGCTCTAAAATAAACATGAAGGTTCAGTGGTTAGCACTTCTGTGCAGGGATCCTGAGAGCAGCCTGGGCACAATCTGCAGGGAGTTTGTATGTTCTTCCCATGTCTGTGTGGGTTTCTTCCAGTTTCCTCCCACACTTCAAAAACCTACTAAGGCCAAGGCCGGGGCCGGTATTACAATGTATCAGCCGGTAAATTTGTAATACTCCTTACAAAAGCCCTTGGCCGCCCCCAACCCGCTCAAAATGTACCTTTTTTTCTGTCTTCAGGCCAAGCGCGCGTTTAGCCCCTTACGTCACACCCCTTTCTACGTCATGCCCCGCCCCCTTTTATGTCACGGCCCACACATTTTCTCCCGCCCCCACCACCAGCCGGTAAGCATAGTTTAAAAGGTGGCAACCCTAGTTCTCATAGGAGTGCAGCTTCTCCCCAAAGAGAAGAGTTTGTGAGAATATAATGAATCAAGTCATAAACCTACTGCTAACAGGCAAACCTACAAGTTTAACTCACCTCATCCATACCAGATGCTGTGAAATAAATTCCTACTTCTTTTGCATACTTCTGTAGCTCCCGGTACTGATCATGGCTGAACTCCAGGTGGCGCTTGTGCTCTCCATATGTTTTTCCCCACGAGTGTGGAGAGTTATATGTCCTCTCCAGAGCTTTCTTATTGAACTTGTATTCCAGTTCACTCTTCTGAAACTTTGCACAATCCGCACCGCATTCCTAAACACAATCACAGCACATACATTAAATGAAAGGTTATTTATGCAAAGTCTTGAAAATCAATGTACAATTCCAGTTGTGCACAGTGGTGGAGTACAGAATTCTACATATCAGATACATAATAAACTCTGTGAAGACATTGCTCTTCAGTCCTTATATAAAGGTGACTGCAGTTCAGAGTAAAAGTCATTAGACCATAGGACTTCTTCCCACAAGAATGCCTCAGCACAGCAAGAAATTATCATATATTTATAAAGCAGCAACATATTTTTAAAAGCACTGTACAATTGAAGGTTGTACATCAAGCAAAATAATTCTATGAAAACACTGACCAATGCAAAGCAAAGGAGCTTTCTTAGCAACATGATTCAGTTCTACTTCCAACAAGCATTTACATACTGACTAAACTACACCCACTCATATGAGTAGGATTTTAAGCATCTGCATCAAACAAATTGCAGATGGTTCCCTAGCACTGCAGGGCTTCTTTATTCTGCAGAGTTACAAGGCAAGGAAAAAACAGAAAGGAAGCACATTATCAAGGAGTCCAACCACACTTTACAGAGTAATGGGCCTGAGTAATATAATTATATTTATTCTACTTAAAATTAGAAGGTGCATGGTCTTATAATACACAGATGTCAGTCGGTCATGTGACAAATGTTTAAAACATCACTGAACACCATTTAGAAGGATATATTGTATAGAAGATTTATGGCTCTTTTGTATCACATAACAGATCTTACAGCTGTTTTTAAAAGGGGGCAGTTCACCTTTGCCAAAAATACATTTTTAAACAAGTACGGTAAATCAGAATTAATTATTTTTTTTTGAATTTTTTTTAAATGACACTTGGCAGGATGTTTTGACTGTCACTACCATTTGGCAGAAATAGTAGTCAAACAAGGAGGACCTCTGCACAAAAATACTGTAAAGCATTAATCTACTACTTTGCAGCTTGCTACCTACTTTCCTTATTCTCATACTTCTGCATTAGTGTCCTAAATATTGGGAAGACTACGCAAAATGGTATCCACCATGAACAAATCAAAACCCTGGTATGGGGGACAGGGTAACCAGAAATGAACTAACTACTGCTGCAACAAACCAGGTCTGGAACTAGAGTTAGGCAGCAGTAGCGCCTGCCTAGGTAAAAACATTTTGGAAAATTGGGGGGGGGGGGTTCAATCCTACCCTTTGTTTTATCTAACTATTCCTCTGACGGTCAATAACTTTTCCAGACGGGGTAAGTAAACAGTGGTACCATAAAGGGGGCACAGACTGCCACCCTAGCATTGGGTGTCAAAGCTGTTTTGGAGGTGGAAAAAAAAGAGTAGAGGAAGCGGAGAAAATGCAGAGTAAAGGAAGAGAGAGGGAAAACGAGAAGAGAGTTAGAGGTAAGGACAGCAAAAAGAAAGAAAGATGGGTGGGACAGAAGCAGACAATAAATTAGTAAGGGGTGGGAGAAAAGAGTGTGGTTTAGTGTGTTGGGTATCACATAAAAGAGAGATAAAGTTAAGAGTGGAATAGAAAAGGGAAAATGGGAGAGAACAGGAAATCAGGTAGGTGCAAGGGAGAGAAGAATATGAGAGAGAAGGGAAAGGAAAATGCATGATCATGAAACAAAAAGAAAGTGGTGAAGGAAATATGTAAATAGAGAATACAAAAATGAAGAAAGGAGAAAATTTGCAATGAAGAGAAAAGATTGAGCAACAAGAGAAGAGTCAAGCAGAAGTTGATGGAGGAAACAGTACAGAAAATAGAGGACAGAATTTCACTTGCATAAGAACAGAAGTAGGGCTGTGGAGTCGGTACATATATCCTGCAACTCTGACTCTTTAATTTATGGTACCTCTGACTCCTCAGTTTTTTAGGAACAGTAACGCCAAAAACTGAAAGTGTATCAAAGTAATTAAAATATATTGTAATGTTGCTCTGCACTGGTAAAACGGGTGTGTTTTCTTCAGAAAGACTACTGTAGTTTAGCCATGAGGCAGCCATTCAAGCTGGAAAAAAGGCACAAGTTACATAGCACAGATAAAACACCATTGTGTTGGACAGGGCTAATCTGTTATGTGTTATGTAACCTGTACATTTTCTCCTTTTGTTATCAGCTTGAATGGCTGCCCCCATGGCTACACAGCAGCTTGTTTGTATAAACTATTAGTAGTCTGAAGCAACACACAGCTTTTACCAGTTTTTGGTGTTACTGTTCCTAATGTACTTTCCATGCTAATTGAAAGAAGTTAAACGACATAAACCAAATGGAACTTGGCATAGAGCTGTAAAATAGCGGTTAAATACAATCCAAAATTAACTAAATTATTTTTCTTAGAAACAGGATTGCTTCTGCCTTATACACCTTCATATAAGCTCTTAAATCTGATTTGATTATATTGTGCTTGTATTTAAAGTTATTAGAAGTCGGAACATTTTTGGCAACTCAGACTCCAATATTGCTCCAGACTCCGACGCCAACTCCACAGATATGTACAGAAGTACCTTATACAAATTAAAGACCAAAGAACAGTTGAGGTGAGTGGATAACATGCATGTTAATTCACATATATTTTGTTCTCTATATGATTGAGAAAGTTTCTTAATTACTACTTGGGCGTTTTGCACCTCAGATGTGGCATGACCCTTTCAAGTGAATAATAAAAATATAGATGGCAAGAAATTGAACTATGACAAATCGGATAAGAAATGGTACAAGAAGCAACCATGGCGATCACTGTTTCTGGTGCTTTCAAACCCACTATTGCTTTATAAGCTGGAATTTTATGTTGGGCTACCTGATCGCCTAAAATAAACGTAGAACTTGGTAAATACACCAGAATTTACTCTGCAAGGCCTGGTATTCAGGTGGCAATCTGTGATGCATATGATTTTTCCAGCACAGTTTGATACAACTATGTGCCACAGCAAGTGCCATTTTGTTGCTTTCCCGCTATGCCAATAAACCACAAGAGATTTACACAACAGCAATTGATCACGTTACTGTGTAGTAACACGTTAAATTAGGCAACAAACAAAATAAGCTTGCCATGGGGCATTAATGCATATTATATGGTTGCTGTTGTATAAAACTATATTGTGACATGATTTCTTCTGAGTGTTCATGAACTAATTGCAGAGAGGGACTGCTCAAGGCAATACTATGTGACCTGGCACCTTACTTGCTCCCAAACTTGCCCCACCAAGCAGAATTACCCCCTTCTCCTCACTTTGCCGCCCAATCACTGCACCTACCACTCTCTCCTTGCCCCTTCACTCCTCCTTTATTGTGCAACCTCAACTCCCAACACCAGCCTCTGCCTACATCTAGTTCTGGCTGTTCTTGATTTTCACTTCACCTTCATTATTTTTGTTCATTTTGGTATGTTTCTTTAATCATTAGCATTTCCAATTCTGCTCATTTCCAGCCTGCAACTAAAAAATCCTATGGGTGTTGGATTCACCCATCCCAACAACCATTAAAACAGATCCAGTGCAAGGTTTCAGTTTTACGGTTATTGTTTGTTGTAGTTATTTTCTTTTTTTCTATTCATCTCCCATTCTGACGTTAATGCTTCTGCCTGCTTGCTAGGGTAATTAAATTAAAGTGATAAAAAAAATCTAAAGATTTCAGTAACCACACAAAAAAGAAAACCTAGTTGTAAATGATAAGTGGCCTTTATGACGACCTATCCCTTTTATGTGTCAGTGTGGGGAATGATTTATTGTATTTTATGTTGGAGATTTTCAAGTAATATTATCCAAACCCACTACCACCTGTCCTGAACACCCACACTAAAAGGATACGTGATGGAGCACCCGCCCCCACTGCTATACCCACAGAGAGCCTTGTGTGGGTTTTCCTATGTCAGATTATCATTGTTTTAGCAAAGTGGGCTCCAGGCAGGTCATTGTGCATTACAATTTATATTGGCAAATAACTCTCAATTGGGACTGCCTTTCCAAGCTAACATTGCTATTATTATAAGATATAGCTAGATTAGACAGATGAATGTGCAGTAATGCAGACATGAATGAATGAGCTGTGCATTAGTAACACTGCAGTGCTGGGAATGTATATAATATAGAGTGCAACAGGTGGCACGTATGAAAGAGCACAGTTATACAGAGAATATGTATTGTTATGCTTATGAGTACCAAGGCAGATTTAGTTGCTGTAGCCTATTTTACATGAGACTGATCTTCAGTTTATCGCCACGCTTACGGCCCGCATATTTACATACACACAACACACACACATTATACATACAAATCTCAGTCACCTTCGCCATTAGGATCATTTTCTTGGCGATTTCGATGTCGCCCTGGTGGTTCTGCCCGATCTCGGCGATGATGAAGCATGGATTGTCCCCTCCAATTTTCCGCCCAGGGCATAGCTCGAACTCTAAAGACATGTTGGATAAACGGTGACAGCTCAGTCAGGGAGTGCCGCCTTGAATGGAAGGTAATTTATACTCATCGGCCTTCCCCGCAGCAACTAGCAGCAGTCACAGCGAAGCCACGCCCACCCCCAGCAGCGAGACTAGCCAATGACAAGGCAAGTAAGGAGAATAGAGGCTGTAAGCCTGTCACCAGATCCGGCAAAGGGACGGCGCTCCGGGTGAGGCGGACGTTGACCGTACTGATGACGTCACATGTCTGATTTAGTCAGCAGGGTTCTTTCTTCCTTGCTGGCCTCTCGATATTTTAGCTGTTTGATAGGCTTGGTACCAGTGCTGGACAGTATTAGTTTTCTCAAAGAGATCTGTGGAGAGCTTGGTCGTGTTGACGGATACAAACATTTTTTGGAGTGTCCCTTCAGACCCACAAGCTTCCAATTGGACAGCAGTGCCCTATAAGTTCCCCAAACAATGATACTACCCAACCCCACTTTATTTGGGTACCCAGTGGATAGGAAAAACCATAGTGTGGGGGTGAGGAGATGTATAGCAGCCCAGGGGTCACTGATTGATAAGCAGTTTCATGTAAAATCCCTAAGTTTAGGTGGCCATGAAATGAATATGTTGTGGGGCACATTGTTATCTTACTAGCTAGGGTGGAGTATGGCCAAAAACATTACATTTGGATGTGATAATAAATGTTTAAGATAGGCATTAAAAACGGGGGTGCGCTGCATGGTATGTGCCAACAAAGATGGAACTACCAGAGCGCACAGAGCACTATACCATTGGTAGGGACAATTGTATGGTGCCCTATGGGGCATGATTTTGCACATTATTGCTTTTGTGCCCACTCACTGTTAAATGGACCCTCCAGTCATAAATCAATTACATCCTTTAGCCCTTCAGATGTCATTAAAGGAATTTTACGTGTAAAAATAAAAACTGGGTAAATAGATAGGCTGTGCAAAATAAAATAAAAAAATGTTTCTAATATAGTTAGTTAGCCAAAAATATAATGAATAAAGGCTGGAGTGAGTGGATTTCTAACATAATAGCCAGAACACTACTTCCTGCTTTGCAGCTCTCTTGGTTTACACTGGTTATCCTGGTTACCGGAGCAGGACTGGACTGAGATTCAAAATAAGCCCTGGCATTTCAGGTACACAGAGGGCCAAACAGGCCACACAGCAGCCTAAAACATCCCCCACCAGCCCAATATAGTGGCTATCTATGGCAACTTACAGCAGCCCCTCTGCCAGAACCCACAGATTGCCAGTCCAGGCCTGCCAGGCAGTAACCAATCAGTGACTTGAGGGAGGGGCACATGGGTCATATCTGTTGCTTTTGAATCTGAGCTGAATGCTGAGGATCAATTACAAACTCACTGAACAGAAATGTACCATGTGGCCCCCCTTCAAGTCACTGACTAACTCAGAGTTATAGAGCTGAAAAGCAGAAAGTAGTGTTCTGACTATTATGTTACACATCCACTCACTCCAGCCTTTATACATTACATTTTTGCCTAACTATATTAGAAACATTTTTTTATTTTGCACAGCCTATCTATTTACACAGTTTTTATTTTCACACTGAACTGTTCCTTTAAACTACTTCTCTGAACATCTCTCTCTAATGTTGGTGAATTCAGCGAATTATAGTTGAGACTGAACACATAGGCTAAAGAACATTGTTGAAGAAATGTTACCAGTGGCATAACTAGAAGTTATTAGGCCTCACAGCAGAATCATTTTAAAACTCCTCTAAACCTTGTGAATAAAAGATTATACAATTTCTGTCCCACGGTGACCCATATGTCTTCTAGCCTTTCCCCAGCAGTTACAGGGAATGCATCCTGTATATTTATACCAAAGGATCTTGCCATCCTGTCATTATCTTGTGAAAACTACACTGTTTTCTTCCACCTTACAAGAGTAATTACCCTTATTGTAACTGGTAAAGAGAGAGCTGCCTGTGTCTATAGTAAGACACTCAATTGGCACTGGCAGAACTGCACCCTATCACGTATGACAAGTGCATTAGAACAGACCAGCTCTCCTTTGTAATGAAGGAAAGAAAGTAATTGGAGTTCTGTAATAGCAGCTGGAAGGCAGCAGGTTGAATATCACTAGTGAAGGAGCCTGGAAATAGAAATCCAGCTCAAGTAACTGTCCTTTATTTCTATGACCAATACATTGATTGTTTAAGGTTGGCTTTAAAAAATATTGGTGAATTCAGGCATTTTTATTATACCTAAAAAATAAAAAGTACCACTTATTCTTTCAGACACCAGGTGGAGCTATTTTGCTTTTTCTGGTCAAATGGTATCTAGTGCACAAGAGAGAATCCATGGCTGTATTTCAATGTTCCCAAAAGCTTTTAATTGTTTTGCTAACAATATTAAAATATAAAAAAAAATTCTCTCTCTCTCTCTTTCTCTCTACAGACTTCTTGCTACTGTGCTTTCGTTGCAGATTTTCTTTGTGCTTTTGCAAGTTCCCTGATCTACCTACCACCTAGTCATCAGTGGATTTTTGTGGCTTCTCTTTAGTTCGATATTTCCCACCTTAAGGAACTAGCCTTGAGGATAGCCACTGTCTCCTGGGGGAGACCCCCTTGGGCTAGCTGGCCTTGTGTCGGTCCCTTTTTATCAATCAGAAGCGAATAACATCTACAGCTTCTGACTTTCTTTGAGAAGTAATCTGAAAAATCCATTTGATGCTTTCCTAATATAAGTTATAGCAATTCTGCCCCAAGTTCACATGAGGCTGCATATTAGCCCCAGTGTTTTCACACTTTGTTCCCATTACACTATGGCACTTTGGAATCTATAAATGTAAATGCATATCAATGAAGTGTAAAAAATGTTTAATTAGGGTTAAGGTGACCATACACAATTAGATCCATGGTACTGACTGACTGTCAAGAGGGGTCTATACATAGGATAACAAGCTTCCAACTCTGGATGGGCCAAGCTAGCAGGTTTTATTAGCCTGCATGGCCAGCTCATGATAGCATTGAAGGATGCCCTGTCACCCTGAAACCTTGTAATTCTTTGGTAATAATGCGTTAACTGGGGTAACAATTTGGTTCTTGTGCGCCTTGGTGCACTTGCACTTCTGTCCAGGGTCTTTGTAGATGATTTCTGTAGTCTCTTTATTTAAAATGTAGTTTACAGACCAGATGTACTGTGTCAATGGGCAAGTTCAACACAATCACCAACATGATAATGGGCATTGAGTATAACAGTGTGCCATAAAATAGTAGAATAAACATAAGGTCTTTATCTGGTACTTTATTTTACCTGATAATATTTAAACTGCAGAATAAAGACTGTAGCATTCATATTAATGTCTTGAAACTTCTCTTGCTGTCTCTAATATATTGCTCATTTGTATAACATGTCTGCCTTTAGGTTGCAGTAACATCATGCAGAGTATACCACTAGAGCTGCAGATAATGCGTTTTGTTTCTTTTGTCATTCCCAAAAAAATATTCCCATCTGAACAGGGGTTTCTGGTAAAAGGTGCCATACCAGGAAAAAATGTTAGGCACCACCTCTGGTGAAGACAATTGGTAAGTTTTTATTACAGGCAGGTGCCTTTTGCAGAAATATGCACTGGCCCAGGGGAAAAAAGTAAGCCACTCTACTACCATCTTACTCTGTTTCCTAACTTGAATTTGCGCTTGAACTACAGAAAAACATTCTGTTATCATACTCTATTATATATGAATGTAATGTATGAGTGTAAGTCAGCGCTAGTTTTGTTGTGCCCCCAGACCTAATGTTTCTCATGGACTGTTACACCCCTAGTCTAATTCAGTACATTAACTATTTGCAATGTATTTAGGGTCAGTGTGGTATTAGATTGCCAGTTCTTGGCTTATACAATTTGGTTGACAATTTTGATTGTCAGCTACTGCCCCTCCAGACTTTTAGCTGAATAGAAACTAATTAGAGAGGAGAATATATGTGTTTTATGTTCTAAACTGAGAAGCAAACTAAAATGTTCTTCCACAGCCTGTAAAACCAGTGCCCTGTGACCTTTATGTACATTCATGGTGAAGCATTAATATTTATTGTAATATTGTATTGAGGGGATTTTCAGGGTGTTTGAGAGCATTTGGATATTATGCCCTTTAAATCAGGAACAAACAGTAAAGTTGAGAAGGCCACTAGCAGCAATCCATGTAAATATATATCTAATTACTGTTGTAATTATATGCATATCATTGATGTCTAGCCTATAGTGTGGCCTATAGTGACACTGCAGCTGAATAGTAATTGCACAGCGGCGCTTCTCCATATTTCTGCTTCCCACCTACCAGATAATATTGCTGCTGTGCTTTTCCTGTAAATGTGTCAGTCAGAAAATCACACTTATAGTTGTATAAGTTCTCTAAATCACAAGTTTTGTCTTTGCATCCTCATTAGGGCTGGGACACACTGGGCGATTTGGGGAGATTTAGTCGCCTGGCGACTAATCGCCGCGACTTTTCTCCCCGAATGCCTCCCCTCGCTCTGCGCCTGGCTAAAATGAAAAATCGCCTGCGCTAATCACACGCGGCGATTCGTTTTCCGAAGTTGCCTCACGAGGAAACTTCGGGCGACTTCGGAAAACGAATCGCCGCGTGTGATTAGCGCAGGCGATTTTTCATTTTAGCCAGGCGCAGAGCGAGGGGAGGCATTCGGGGAAGATTGGTCGCGGAAAGTCGCGGCGATTAGTCGCCAGGCGACTAAATCTCCCCAAATCGCCCAGTGTGTCCCAGCCCTAATGAGGATGCAAAGACAAAACTTGTGATTTAGAAAACTTAATTTGGGATTTAGCCTTTAACTTATAGGTCACATTTCAAGAGCAATAGCCCAGGTTAATACATTTCTTCTTCACACTGGCACTTTTTTTATGTTACAGGAACATCTTGAGACCGCCGTTGATACATCCCAGCTGCTAGAATCTTATGTAAGTGGCATAAGATTCTGGAAGAAGGGTTGCACTCACACTCCAGGGGATTTGGGTAATATATCTAATTACTGGCTTTCTATTTTCATATGCTAATGCACCATGTTGGCTCTCATGTACTTTATAGCCTTCCAGTCAGGCTGTCGGCTCAAATGATTGGAGATATTGAAAGGCTGCCATAGTGTTGCCCCTTGTATGTTTTCTGTATTTTTTGCATGTGGCCTGATCAGTCAGATAATTTCCCCAACTAGCCAGGGTATGGTTGTCTATAGGTTATAGTAGGTTGCAGCTCTGAGCAGAGATCTGACCAAGTCTCACGATAACACTGCTGATTGTCTGGTAACCCAATAAGGGGGAGGTATGGTAACTCTTATAGGGCTGCTGTAGCTCTGCCTGTAGCTGATCAATATAAGAATTAAAGGTGCCATTCCAGGGAGCTGATATGCTGATAAATGATCTTATGTCATAAAAATAAATAATTTGCCTGTTATTTTTTTCTTATTTAAGAGGTTCCCCCCTGCGCAAAGGCGGATACGCGTAGGGTTGCCACCTTTCAAAAAAATTTCCACCGGCCATGGTGGGGGCAGGAAGAAAGGAGGTGTGACGTGATGTCAAAGGGGGTGTGTCATGATGTCATCAGGGGCAGAGCCACTACGCAGAATTGGCCAGACGCCGAAAAAAAGGTACGTTTTCAGCAGATTGAGGGCAGGCCAAGGGCTTTTGATAGGGGTATTACAGATTTATCAGCAGCTACGTTGCCGGTAAATTTGTAATACCAACCTTGGAAGGTGTTTTACCGGCTAGGCCGGCAAAATACCGGCCTGGTGACAACCCTAGATACGCATGCGCACAGGAGAACACTCGTTCTTTTCCTTTTGCAATGGCGGACAAGGGGTATGCTACATACATGTGGTACGTATGTGCCTTTGGGCTCTAGGCACATGCCTCTTCTGCCTACCCCTAGTTCTAACCCTACAGAGACCCCCTTTCAGTACTTTATTCCCACTACTTCATATTCATATTTTGGGGGGACTGTATACTAAAGATATACTAAAGAGTCAAATGAACAGACACTTTCTCCAGTTGTTGAGGCTCTGTGGAATTGTGTACAATATGCTTCATATCAATATGTTACAGTACACTAGTGAGGGTTCCATTGGAGCATTACAACTCAACAATCTACATGGTGAAGTATTACCACTGCCAGAAGCAATGTATTTGAATCACCCACAAACCTTTCTTAATATTAACCACAACCTCCTCCATTTAAACTTTTCCATTTCTCAGTTATAGAATTCTAAAGTTGCCGTTTTGAGGCAGGATGGTGGATGGAATTGTTCATGGGACCCCTGACTTCCTGCTCTAACTTTTCCCAGCAGGGTGTCCTTCTCTTGTCTGGAAGTAGTAGTAGCATCAGAAGAAGAAAGAAGGCACAACCCAAACCCTACTGGCATTTTTACATAACTCAGTAAAAGTTAAGAACTTGTGGAATACCTGAGGACGGAGCTTATTCCTCTCACAAATTGTTTAGTTTCCCCTCAGCTCTCTGTATATATTAAGTTCTCAGTTTTGCCTTTAGAGAAATGAATAACTGCAGCAGCCGTAGCTGATGATAAATCAGTGCAATGGTTGGTAGTAGTAGCCCATTAACCCTGTGAGAAGCTGGAAGGCATCAGCAACACTAAGGTTACATAACTGCTCAGTGCGTATAACGGGACAGCCTACATCTCCCTCCCGGATGTTGGATCCGATCCTGCTTGTGGTTCACAACGGTTTGTGGAGCAGAGATATGAAGATAAGTCAGGGAGATGGATTGGAGAGATTGAGAGAAAGAAATGGGGTTGAAGCAGCATAGGAGGAAAGAAGTGGCTGATCCGGGGGCAAGAAGGGGCTAGGATTTGTCATCTACACCAGAACCCAGGATGCATGAATTACACACACTGGTCGGAAAAAAATTGTGGATTTATCATTGTTCATATCATTGTTCAAAATAAAATGACTTTCAGTACAAAATCCTGCATCACACATGTCTTGGATTTTTTTTTTTGCATGTTCACTTTCAAACCACAACTACCTGCCCACCAGGTGCCAAAGACACCAGAGAACTTGATCTGGAATGCAGTGATGCACTTAAACGGTGAATTACATAGTAGCTATGGAATTGGAAAAGCATCCAATTTAACCCAAAACCAATACCTGTAGTCCTCTAGTTGATGCAAGAAGCTTAAAAACTTTAAAGATGTCTCTGATATGCCACAGAAGTAAAACGTGACTTTTGATTTGATATATGACTTTGTAATAAGACAGTACCTTGTACCCGATTCCAACTAAGATATAATTCTAGTTAAATTATTAATAAGCAGCCTGAAGGTACAGAGATCCAAATTACGGAAAGATCCCTTGTTAGGAAAACCCCAGGTCTGGAGCATTCTGGATAACAGGTCCCATACCTGTACAATACTTATTGGTAGGGTATGGCAGACTTTTGTTTTGCACCAACTTTTATTTAATTTGTTCACTGTGGGAGGGCATTGTAAGCAACATTTCTGTATTTGCCAATGACACAAAATTATGCACCCCAAAAAAATTCAATCCACGATATGCGGCATCCTTACAGTGGGATCTGGACAAGCTGGTAGACCGGGCAGCTAATAACTGTAGCAAGCAATGACTGCAACATGAAGGACCAGCAAGGTATTGACTTTTCAGCAAACATGAGGGCAACCATTCGTATTAGAAGAAAGGAGGTTCCATTATAAGGTGTGAAAACAAATTGGACAGAGTTAAACTGACCCGTAGGAATAATGTGATTTTCCCCAGTGGGCCCTGACCTGAATTAGCCCTTTACCCTTTCTAAAGCACAGACCATTAACTCTTTTCTTACTTTTTCAGGTTCTGTGCGTGCTTTGACTTTGATTTCCAGCAGTGAGAAACAGGAAAACGTTAAAGTGGTTGTTCACCTTTGAATTAACTATTAGACAATTTGCAATTGGTTTTAATTTTTTATTATTTGTGGTTTTTGAGTTTTTTAGCTTTTTATTCAGTAGCTCTTCCATTTTTAATTTCAGCAATCTGGTTGCTAATGTCCGACTTTCCCTAGTAACCATGCATTGATTCAAATAAGATACTGGAATATGAGAGGCCTGAAAATAAATGTGAGTAATAAAAAGTAACAATAACAATGAATATGTAGCCTTACAGAGCATTTGTTTTTTAGATAGGGTCAGTGACCCCCATTTGAAAGCTGGAAAGAGTCAGTAGAAGAAGGTAAATAATTCAAAACTAAAACAAATTAAATCAAGAAGACCAGTTGAAAAGTTGCTTAGAATTGGCCATTCTATAACATCCTAATAACTTAAAGACGAACCACTCGTTTACGGTGGTCATACATGGGCAGATTTAATCTGTTGATTTGCTCCAATAGACTTAGTCACAGTTTATCTGCTTGTGTATTGAACTCTCCAAATGGGCCTACACAACAGCTATCTGTTAGCAACAAAATCAGATCTAGATCAGGCAGGTATAAAAGTCCCATTTGGGTGAGGAGTACACCTGCTCAGTAATGAGGTCCTTGCCCTGATTCCCTCAATATCCTCAATAATGCATAATATCAGGGAAAGATCCATTCATTCTGGGACCTCGTAAAACAAGCAGCTCTCTCAGTATAAGGCCAACTATGCTTTAGGAATCTATGATGTGGTCAGGAGTGAGGACAGAAGCTAAATTCATTACCGCAGATAAGCAGGAGAATCCATGGCTGTTAATTATATAGAGCTGGTCCAGGGAGTTTCTCAGGATGAATATTTATGTTGAAGTTGGGAGGAGTAAGCTCTAGTACATTCCTCAAAACAACAGTATAATGTGCACAGCAAACAGCACAGGGATATCATTCAGGAGAGCACAGCTGCCCACACATAATGAGAACTAAATGAGCCTTATTGGAAGCTGCCACAATGGTTGCTGTGATATTTCTAAGTATTAAATGTTCCCAATAGACTTCAGGGACTGGCAGTCGGTGGGCAAATTATTTTGAAAAAACAGTGTCAATGAATTGGCTCTCTTAATCTGTTACATTTGATTGAGGATACTACTGGACGTTTAAAGGCTCCAGTCTTACACTTGCACATCATGCCCCCCAAACAAATGTATATACCTTCCTCTCCCCCAATTGCGTGTAAATTCCTGGTCCTTCACATGGCAGTGGGCAAGACTTCCATTAGTGCCCACTGCCATGTTACAGTCCAGGACAAGAAAATCACGGTAAGTATGATAAGATTTTCCTCAGTCTATCACACTACCCCATTCCTATTCAGCCCTCTCTTAGTCTCCTCCCCAAAGCAGCTTCTCTTTCCCTACTGTCCAGTGCTGATGTTACTGTTCTATCCCCAGCCCCAGGAAGACCTTGTCCCATTCCTAATTCATGCTTTTCTGCCTCAGGTAGTCGGAAATCTACTACTTCATTTGAGGTATTTAATCCCTAACCCCGCCCATTTCTTAAACCGGCAACCAATGACGGTACCAGGCCTCAGTTTTACATTTTGCCACGTCCCCTGCGTCCCTACTTTTTTTTCGAATTTTTGGAAAAAAGTACACATCACCATGGTAACGACATTCTAGGACTCTAACTGATTGGATGGTAAAAGACTAATTGTTACACGGATTTGGCAGTTCCCAATACGTTCAGAAATGTGTGTGTATATGCTGTAGCGGGGCTGCTGGGTGTCTGTGTGGATGATCGATCTGACCCGGGGAACGATAAGGGCTTGGGACATAACAGCAAGCAATGAGGTATAACAAGGGACCAGGCTGCCATTACACCAGCAAGTACAGCTTCCTCATCGCTCTCTGCATTCAATCTTCTTCTGCCCCTGTGTGCCAGGGGATCTCTTAGATATATATAGGTGGTTTAGAACTACAATTCCTATCATTCACCGGCAGGCCTACTCTGCTCCGTAAGGATGGGGGGGGGGTTAGTTCAGCAACAGGAGATCCTCGGGTCGTACATTTGCCGCTCTTGCTGCATCCATTGCCTTTGCCCTGCTTGTCAGAGCACAGAGTGAGCTGAGTAGTGATGTGCAGCGGTAGGTTCCTTGTTCTTATGTCATTTCTGTTGGGGCTGGATTGGATTCTCATGACAGAATGCAAAGTAATCGGAAAGTAAATTTGCATTCAGGACAGCAGCCACGAGGCGCAATGTCCCGCCCATATAATGCTCTGATTGGCCAGAGATTGCTAGGTACCTGCTGGTAGAGGGGTCATGTAGCACTGCCGATTGGTAAGGGTGCCTGTAGTTCATGGTACTGCCCTTATTAGTGTGTTTTATAACCTAAAGGAGGTGACTTTCCTTTGGGCCGGGACAAAAATAAAATATTTGGTGATGGGAAGGCGTGGAAATTATTGATATATATTTGTAGCTTAGAATTAGTGCGCTCTCATCATGTTTATATATGTTTATATTGGTGAGGTCTTGGGAAAATTTGCAATGAAGGCCGAGATAAATAAAGCCTCCAAGGGGATTGTCAAGATAAATGTTGCTCCCAATGTTGTTTGTGATTCCTTGAAGGGTAAATGAAATATGCACCAGATGTTTGGAGCCATAGATTCCATATGTTTTACTTCAGCCTGTGGACAAAACAGTTAAAGGGATGGCTCACCTTTCAAGTTAACTTTTATTATGTTGTATTATATTATATTGAATGGCATATTCTGAGCAACTTTGCAGTTGGCCTTTATTATATCTTTTGTGTAGTTTTTGAGTTATTTGCCTTCTTCGGACTCTTTCCAGCTTTCAAATGGGGATCACTGACCTCATCTAAAAAAAAACATGTTCTGGAAGGCTACAAATTATTGTTATTGCTATTTTTTATTGTGCATTTAGGGCCTAAATCGCAAGCTAGCTACCTCCGATCAGATATTGGTGTCAGGCTTAATGTCAAGCTGAATGGTCGGCCCCACATGTTTTCACCTCACCAAATCTGGCCATTGTTGCAAATACTTTGGACATCCCTGGACTATAAGGCATAGGTGTA
Organism: Xenopus laevis; assembly: GCF_017654675.1. Taxonomy (NCBI): domain Eukaryota; kingdom Metazoa; phylum Chordata; class Amphibia; order Anura; family Pipidae; genus Xenopus; species Xenopus laevis. The sequence continues at coordinate 100,183,741 of NC_054372.1, forward strand.
AACCTTTGGCAGACACTTTTTTGTCTTTTGTTGCTGTGCACTATTACAAACCAGTACAAACTATGGGGAGCAGGAGACTGGGCTGTCAAGGTGGGCAAAATAGGAAAACTAGGAAAAGAGGAGCCTAAATAATCCAAGTGAATTGACATGACTGGAGAGTGCTATATAGTTGTAATGCTTGCTACTATTCCCCCAGCTTTTCTATTGAAAGCTGTAATGGGCAACTCATTCTAGCACAACACTGTCACTGTATGGTAGTTGTGATAAGAGTTAACAGAAAAGGTATTTGCATTATGAAAATGTATTCCAAACTATTTTCCATTGCTCAAATTCGCATATTTAGTTGTATTTAGTGACCTTATCCTCCAGTGCAAGAAATGTATTTAACACATTTGTTTCAGGGTTTGCCAATGCCTTTACTAGTTTGGAAGTCAACCGTCTCCAAATTATTTTTTTTTGTTAATCTTGCAAAAGTTAAACCAGTTAAACCCAAACCCTATGACGTCCAGTCGGTAGCATTGTGGCTGCTGGTAGAGTTATCATAGCTGGACAGGAAATCTAAGACCGCTAGGCGGCATAATGGTGAGGTAGATGACAGAATTATTGGCAGAAGTGTGCTGTACACAACATGTGGGTCTCTGCATATTGATAGCATAAAGCGAGTGTAGCCCCGCGTGTGCGCGCACAGCCCAGCCAATGGATAACGACAGTCTTCACGCAGGATGCCCGGCTCTCCACACATGTGTATTTGTTGTTGGGGTTGGGGACTGGAGCTGCTGCAGCCACAGACAGATAGAGGAGGGGAGGGTGATATGAAGTAGTATCGGTATCAAGACCAGGAAGAATAAAGTGACGCAGCAGTGATAGGACAAACGAAGAATCGAAACTGAGCGATAAAACCAGTTGCATTCCTGCCAGAAAGGTCTGCGGATGCTAACTGGGCACAGCGCAGGTGTTCTCTCACATCGAACCCGAATGGCATCTTAGTGTGTCATGTTTGTGTTAGGAAACGTCATAGTCCTATGCAGATATATGTATATAGACCTGCTGATTTCCTCTTATATAATAAATGGGTGACAGGATATATATATATTTCAGTATCTGTTCCATATTGCTGCCTGTCTTAAAAGAGAACACTTGCATAGATTCTAATTAATCTCCAGTTATGGTGACATATAAGGCCCCATATATACTAATGCGTTTGTATTTGTCCCATTATCATATCTGAGATATTGGCAAACATCTGTCATTGTAAAAAAAAGTTTGTGGTAATTTGCATTATCCATGGGTATCGTTTGTCCTCATGGGAAACCGGATGTACTTTGCATTTCTGTTGTAGTCCCATGGCATTAAGGTAAACGTGGCCCTCTGCCACTTTAATTGGAACAAAGTTGGAGCATGCAGCTAGTCCACCAGTAGGTCAGATTAGTGATAGTGACTCCATATAATTATTTTTACCTGTCTAGCTAATCTAGTGACTCCAATTAAGCTTAGTGATGTGCCCTGAACATTTACTTTCAAGGGGTGATCTAATTATCAAATGTTTAATCGAACAGTATACAATGCAAAGCATCATTAATGCTTATCCCACATGGTACATCAAAGCCTTAAAGGAGAAGGAAAGCTACCAAAGCAGTTTATTGCCAATATATTAGTCACACTAGTGCAAGCTATAACACTATATTTAATCTGCAGAATGCTTTACCATTACTATTGTAATTTTAATTTATTTCCATAATGTCATTGCTTGTTCCAGCCGTATCCTTCACCATGATGCCGTCCCTTCACCCATCTCGGCCAGTGGCTTCCAAACTCCCAAAACTGGGGAAGCCGGTTCTTGCAGAGAATACTCGACCCGACAAGGTGAGCCTGGTGATGTTCCTGCTATAGTTCTATGCTTTATTGTGCTATCTACTTAGTTATTATTGGGGTGCTGGGGTTTCTTACCAACATTTGTGTGTACACTCCCCATTCAGGGCCAGGGACTGAATAGTAATATAAGCAATAACAAGTACTAATAATGACGACCACAGATTGTTTTTGGGCTGCTGCAGTTAGTGACCCCTGGCAATCAGGTAGTATTTTAGTTGCAGGCTTGAAAGAAGCAGAATAAGATGGCTAATAATTAAAAAACCAGTGAAAAATTAAGACCAATTGAAAAGTTGCTTACAATAGATCATTATAGGGGTTGTTCACCTCTAAGGTAAGTTTTTGTGATGTAGAGGGTAATATTCTGAAACAATTTGTAATTGGTTTTAATTTTTTATGGGTTTTTGTTATTTAGCAGCTTTAGAGTGTGCAAATTCAGCAATCTGGTTGCTAGGGTCCAAATTACCCTAGCAACCATGCATTATGGATGAGACTGGAATATGAATAGGAGAGGCCTGAATATAAATGATGAGTAATAAAAAGTAGCCATAACAATGCAATTGTAGCTTTAAAGAGCATTTGTTTTTAGATGGGATCAGTTGGTTGTTATTAGGTGTCTGTGCTGCCTTGTTAAAGCACACACTTACACATCTTCACCCGGTTCCTGTTTTACTCTGTAACATCTGTATGAAAGGACTTCACAGGAAAGGATTGTGTGGCATTTTTCCAAATTTAGAATGATAAAAAAATTACAGGCAATGCCCAGTGGGGATTTAGCTTTCAGGTTTCCAGCTTGCAGGGTTTTATTTAAAACACATATATCCTTGCTGGGTGCTGTGCTACAACCTAAGGGTACGGCAGGGGAGTATCTATCAGCTAAGACATTTGGATGTGGTACAGCAAATAAGAATACAGGTAAAGGATCCGTTGTCTGGAAACCCATTATCCAGAAAGCTCCGAATTACAGGATATACATAGACTACCATTTTAATCAAATAATTCTAATTTTTAAAAACAATTTCCTTTTTCTCTGCAATAATAAAACAGTACCTTGTACTTGATCCAAACTAAGATATAATTAATCCTTATTGGAAGCAAAACCAGCCTATTGGGTTTATTTACTGTTTACATGATTTTCTAGTAGACTTATTATGGAAAGATCTCTTATCCGGATTCTGGATAACAGGTCCCATACCTGTACAGGTTTTCCAGCGATAGACTGCTGATCAGCAGCATGTTATTGTGCGGTGCAATAAATGCAATAAAATGGTGGCCCTCGTTTCCTTGAGTTCCTTTGTTTGGGACCTCTGAGCAATTGCCTGTCCTGACCTTTTTATTTTCTTTTATTAATCAACACAGTAGGATATAAGCACCAGTCACAGCTCTGCCTTAACACAGGGAAAAAGCTTTACCGAGTACCCAATCCTTAAATAAAGACACGGACAACTGTTCTGAGGTGAATCTGTGATGGTCACAGCTTTATTGTATTTCAGTAATAAGTGTCCCAACAGAACCCACAAAGGGCTGTTTGATCCGAAGGAAGGCAAAAAACCTCACTAGAGGAAAAAATTCCTTCCTGACTCCTTAACGGCAATCGGAATTACTCCCAGGATCAATATGCCCTATTCAGCTTTACCAAAATACATGTATGACTGTATGTCAGTAAGGGTGGGTGTCAGTAAGGGGATGTGTGTCTGTGTGGTGAATGTATGGCTACCTGTTTGGAAACGTAGGAATGTATTGGTGCCTGTAAGGGTGGTTGTATGGATATGTAGGAATGTATGGGTGCCTGTGAGGGTGGTTGTATGGATATGTAGGAATGTATGGGTTCCTGTAAGGGTGGTTGTATGGATATGTAGGAATGTTTGGGTGCCTGTAAGGGTGGTTGTATGGATATGTAGGAATGTATGGGTGCCTGTAAGGGTGGTTGTCTGGATATGTAGGAATGTATGGGTGCCTGTAAGGGTGGTTGTATGGATATGTAGGAATGTATGGGTGCATGTGAGGGTGGTAGTATGGATATGTGGGAATGTATGGGTGCCTGTATTGCAAACCTACCCCTTGATGATAGATGGAAAGGCCAGATCCCTGGGCCATTTCCAAGGGGTCAGAACCCTGTTCCTGCCTGGATGTTTCTGCCTCACCACCTTCGGGTTCTTTCTGGGAGGCGCTTGTCTCCTCTGCTGTTCTTCTTGGAAACACTGCTGGAAGCAGCATGTGTAAAAAGCTCTGCCTGGATGACACCAGAGCGATGATCTTCCCGACACACTCTTCCATTACGTGATCTGGGTATTCAGCGGGATCCACGTTGATGGGTTTGCCTGAAGGGTAGAATTTTATGGCTACTTTCAGGCAGCACAGAGCCATCATGGAGGGTGCATAAGTATAAAACTCATGATGGTGGGTCAGGCTCAGTGCGGCGATGCCTCTAGCAGCCATCAGGACAATGGCTTCTTTTGTCTGCTGGGCAGCTACAGGCTTCTTCTGGCTGGCTACTCTCCTGAGGGTGAAATACTCCAAGAAGTCATCGATGGTCGGTGCCGACAGTTCAAAAAACAATCTGCAAATGATGACTCGCTCCAGTTGGTTCATTTCCTTCTTTGTAAAGGTGTCATCAAAGAGTTTTAGGCAATTCCATAGGCTGAATTGCCGTTTGTCCACTAACTTGTAGGCTATATTGAAGCAAGTGGCTCCTACTCTGTTCAGGTCGGTGGTCTTGATGGGAGCAGTGCGGGCAAGAAACCGCTCCAGAAGGTTGACAGTCAAGCACAGAGACCTAAAGTCCAACTTCAGACGTCTGTGTATGAAGACAAGCAGGCTGGTAAACTCATACCATGACGCCAATGTGATTTCTGGCTGACTTTGTAGAAAGTTCAAAGCCATAAATCTCTCTTCAAGGCTCTTGTTGTACATGTAGGCGTCTTCCCCATACTCCTTGAAGGTCTCTAGGCCAATGCCTATGTGAGCTAAGGTGTTCCAAGGCTCATTTTGAAGTGCTGGGTCCCCAGCTGAAGGGTGGCACGTCCCACGTTGATCACCCTGGTGCCTCACCCTTTTGGAATCATGGCAGCACCCAGGGGAAAGAAGTTGTTCTTCTTCGTCTATCTGTCGTCTTCGCTTCCTCGCTTTTGAAATCTCCATGCTCACAATCTCTCTCTTTTTCGCTATCTCTCTCTCTCTCTCCCTCTCTCTCTCTCTCTCTCTCCAACTGTCTCATAAGACTGTTGGTACTAAGCGTCTGTTACTCCTAAGTCACCTCTGCTGCACTTTGATTGGCTGGGCCAGCACGCACTCTGATTGGTTGGGCCGGCGAAAACCGTTAGGTGCCTATGTCCAGTGCAAACCCATAGCTTGTGTTTGTCATTATCCACTATTTCTTTTATTAAAGTGTTTTGTGAGATACAGAAAATGGTATGACTAACTAACTGCCTAAAGTTCCCTTAACTTGACATGATAGCTCTCATTATGTAGGTATTTGCCATGTAGCTGAGTGCAAACTATTGGTTTTAAAGGGGAACTGTAGTGTCAAGTACACCAACATGCCATTACATTATACACCTCTAAAGGAATGTGCTTTAAAAATGTGCATTTCTTACTGCTTTCATAAATAATTCCCCCAAATCTAACTTGAGCCAGCCAACCAACATCTGTACCTTCTGCTGGCTGCTTTCCATGGCTGAATAGGGGAATCCAAGGCTGCCAGCACATTGCACAGCAAACAGCAGTTAGGTTGACCTGTCAGTTGACTGCAGCATATCTTTCCCTGTGTGAAGGCAGGGGAGCTGTGATTGGCTACCCACACACAACAGAAGCTTTGGTTGGCTACCCCTGATTCCTACTGTGTTTCTGGGCTGAGACTGGTACGAGGTGCCCGTCACTATGGGGAGCTCCAGTATAAGTGTCATGTAAGAGATGGAGTGGCTTCTCTTGTACTTGTCATTTTACACAGGAAGACCTCTGTGCATAGAACATGATTGCCTTCTCCAAAAGCAAAGCCCAGAACTCCCAGACTTATAGTATCTTTATCATTTGCAGTACAGGGGATTTCTTTAATATTATAAAACATTTGAGTTGCTCATTGTTCCCTGACCTGTATGAGTCGGCCTGCAGCCTTTTGCCTTTACATGGTCACAGAACATGTCAGTGAGGCTCATTTATTAACAGTGGGCAAAACCGCAATAACTCATGGCAAACAATTCAACTTTGTAGGGTCCATTTTATTTATTCCTGAATGTGCCTTTTTGGAAGCTGCCACATTGGTTGCTGTGATATCTCTATGTGTAAAATGTTTCCCACAGACTTGATGGAACTGGCATCTAGTGGGCAGTTGAAAATAGTGCCATCTTGGCTAAATGAATTGGAAAGATGTGATCAAGGAATCTCTGAAACACAGGGATACTAGGGGTTTTTTCTAAGCAAGGAGAGCATGCTTTAAAGTTTTGGTTCACCTTTAAGTTAACTTTTAGTAGGTTATATAATGGCCTATTCTTGATCTTTATTATTTATAGCATTTTAGTTGTTTGCCTTTTTCTTCTGACTTTTTCCAGCATTCAAATAAGGGTCGCCGATCCCATCCAAAATCAAATGTTCAGTAAAGCTACAAATGTATTACATTTCAGATCCTATCCTATTCATATTGCAGTCTCTTATTTAAATCAATGCTTGGTTGCTAGGGTAATTTGGACCATAGCAACCAGATTGCTGCAATTGCAAACTAGAGAGCTGCTGAATAAAAAAAACTAAATAACTCAAAAACCACAAATAATAAAAAATTAAAACCAATTGCAAATTGTCTCAGACTACATCATATTAAAAGTTATCTCAAACAACTCCTTTAAGCAGAAATTGGTTTGTATAACAGAAACACTGTGTGGGATACAACTTTGATTGAGAAGTGTTACTTTGTCTCACCAGCCAAACTATCTGACAGTTCCAGCCCCATTCTTGTGACACCATTTTGGGTTACTATACACACTATCCCTCACTTACAACCCCTAATTGCTTTCTTGCATTATTCGTATAACAAAAGGCAGCAGACCCAGTGGCTGCAGGGGGCACAGAGTATAAGAAAACCAATGAGAGTTCATGTTTTTATATTTTTAGATATAGATCTAAAATCCTCTTCCACCCCAAGGTTTTGGTGATGTAAGAGCTTCCAAATAGAGCCCCCTACTTCTGTTTATACCATTTGGTAGTACAGCTTGAAAATGCAGAATGATCTGGAATTAATAGGACCCAGTATAACACCAAATGTAGATGCCTGTGTTTTGCTGACAATTTGCTTTTTTCTGACACTTTTATTTATTTTGTGATCTAGCCAACCCCATCTATTAACTAGTGAGCGAACTGATTCCAGGATGGGCCCTGCTGTGTCTCTTGCTTTGATCTGTGGTTTGCTGCATCAGGTACATCCCCTTTAATGCTCATTCAGCACTTCTTCCCTCAATCTTCCTGAGGTCTGCCCTGAAACAATCTGGTGTGAGGTGCAGACCAGGGGGTGCAAGTCAGTCCTGTCATTACTATCTGCTATAGGGGAGGGACAGAGCCTTGTTGTGGCCTACAGCCAGGGCCGCTCTTGCCATAAGCCAAGGTAAGAAACTTGCCTCAGGCGGCACGGAGTGACCAGTTACCAGGGGCGTCAAAAAGCCGCCTCTGGTAACTTTAAGAGCCAAATTTCCATTTTTTTAAAATGGAAATTTGGGTCTGCTGGTGCAGTGAGTGCAATAGTGCTGCTTGAATCTGCACCGAGGGGTAAGTAGAAAGTTAGGGGCATTTCCCCCGGGGGCAGCTATGCTGGGGAGGGAGGGGGTTCTACGTGGGGTAGGGGTTTTTTTTTTAAACGGTTGAATTCTCCTTTAAGTTAATGTCATGCAATGCAGCTAGTCAGCTAATGAGGTAGGAGCGTGTAGGCATTAGACTTGTGTATAGAGTGGAGGTGAGTGCCTATAGAGTGTTATTACTAATGCTCCATAGGATCATTACCTCTTCCTCGTTGATGGAGGCAACATTAAATTAGCTAATAAGGAAATGCAATCTGTTTGGGGACCACATCTGACCTATGAGTAACCAGCCCTGTTCCTTAGGGAACTATAGCCTTTGTAGACCCCTGTGCCTCCTCTTTAACACCATATTGTATTCTTCTCTTTGTTGAATCAAGTCTCCTGCCATGCTTGTGTCACATAAAGATATCTGTGGAATATCCATGCCATTGTATTTCACACCAGCCTGTATTTATTTTGGATTGTAGGCAGCGCCAGATTGAAAATTGAAGCACCCCATGGCCAGTCAAATTCGAATTGATTCCCTCCTCGCCCCTGCTTGCATGCACAGGAACTGCTTGTGACATGTGACCATCTCTTACTCCCCTTAAACTTACCACCCAATTGTCCTGTTTTCTTATGGGGCAGTCCTAATTTTGACAGCTCAGCCAGCAGTCCTGGATTTTTATGAAAATGTGCTGTGTTTCTCTTTGATCTCCTGAACTGATGCCAAAAAAAGATTCTGATACTAAATTAAATAAGAGGCTTTTGTCAGAGAGCACAGAATACTCAGCACCTGCACTTTGATGCAATTATAACTAATAAGATAAGCAGGTATCTTGGGAGAACTGAGACTCGCAGCAAAAAGGGCAATTTCACCTTCATTAGCAAAACTTTAATAAAACATGTACCTAAAATCCCCAGAAATGTGTTCAAACGTTCCATAAACTGTCAGATTTGTAAACTGAACATGGTATTTAGGGGGGTGGCCAAAAATGGACATGGCAGATCCTTTTCTCCCTCTTTACATTTTTTATATGGGAGGTATGCCCTCAACCCTTGCATGCAATGCCTCTAACTAAATGAACAGGAGTTGTATTGAGAACTTGGAATTCAAAATTTGTGCACTACCCAGTGCAGCTTCTGATCAATGTGGCAAGTGGGCAGCATGCCACCCCTAGAACTTTCCCATCCTAGGCCCTGGCCTCTGTGTCCTCACCACAAATCTGGCCCGGAGTTAAACATAAGTGTACACAGTAACCTAACTAGATGGGGGCGGACCCGTGTGCAGCTGGGCCCACCCCCTCGGGCCCACCCCCCTACATGCCGACTTTCTTCGTGGCTGCAGCTGGATATAGCTGGGCATGATCTGCCGGGGGGGATCTGCCTATCCCCTCGCACCCCCTGGTAGTTACACCACTGAGTGTACACTCCTAATTGAAATGCTCAGGTATAATCATAGGCTATTATAAGTGGTCTAGGTAGAGCAAACTAGAGAGAACTAAAGCTTAACTAAAGAAGTAGCTAGACATGTTGTACATTATGTTTTGAGCTTCTGTACCAGCCCAAGGCAACCACAGCCCTTTAGCAGTAAAGATCTGTGTCTCTAAAAATATCCCAGTAGCCCCCCCATCTTCTTTTCCGCTGATTCACTGCACATGCTCTGTGCTGCTGTCACTTACTGAGCTCAGAGACCCACTCACAATATACAGTACACATAGAATATAAATGTCACAATATAAAGCTGATTAGTAATTAATACAGATAATTACTACATGGCAGCACAGAAACCCGTGCAGAATTTAATAATCAGCCCTGCAACATCAAATTATATTACAGACCAGCCTCATTTTCTGCTTGATAATTTGCGATGACCCCTTATCTTAGCTTCTCAACAGCTGCTCAGAGCCCACTGAGCATGTGAGTGTCGTAGACACTTTCCAAGATGGTGACCCCCAGGGACAAGTTTGCAATAAGTTCAGTATATAAAATATGGTATTTTAGCTATTTTCATTTTTAGGGTTTAGTTCTCCTTTAAAATAAAACTTTCCAACATGGTCAGTCTACAAAGCAAATTTGTCAGAACAAGAAAATACTCAATAGTCTGGGTAGTGAGAGCACCAGTATGGTAGCACTGAGCTGTTGGGGGACTAAGATCAATACAGAAAATTACTGCGCATGCGCCATAAACGAAGGTCTGCTTAACGAAGAAAAGAAGATGGCTGCCGTGAACTAAGGGGGACATAATCTGCACCGAGGGGTAAGTAAAAAGTTAGGGGCATTTGCCCCGGGTACCACCTAGGCTACGAGGGAGGGGGGTCTACAAAGGGTAGGGGGGTAGGGTTTTTTATGTTATGGGTCTGTTTCTCCTTTAATCTCCAATTAAAACAAAAGAAGAAATGAACCCCATGGCTATTATTTTAGATCTCAGCTAAATAAGAAGTTGACTTTGGCCTTTATGAAGGTTCTTATCTTTAAACTAACGAGACCATCTGACAATTATCTTGTCCAGCTAGAGTTTTAAGCAAATACACAAGGGGGGTTGTGGGAGCACCCGCATTGCTAAGTAAAAATATATAGAAGTATAAGGGAAGTGCTACTGGCATATCCAAATGGGTCAGTGCACATTCCCTGGGCCCCTGTCTAAGTAATTCAGTAGATATGCAAATGCATGTGTTAACAAAGACAGGGGTTTTTAGTTGCAAAGTTATGATTATAAAGTTGAAAAGCCACCATACCACGTCAAGGTAAACCCCATATGGCGGTCCCTAACTTGTTTACCTACCAGTCATAGTATTGAGGATCCTGTGTCTCTCTGCATAATAGCATTAGTAAAGTAAAAAGTAAAAGTCTGCTGAACCTTGGTTTCTGGAGGGCTAAATCCTCCCCCGCTGCTGAATTGCAGCTTTTAAGAGAGAGTGATTGCCCAAACCAACGCCCATTTTTGACAAAAATGTATAAATATGGTGCAGTTAAAAGCATAGGGCCACTATTAATTAATAGGGGTGGGTATGGGGGGTGCTACAAGCCACAAGAAGCTTAGACAAAGCTACAGGCTGTAAAAGCAAATACACAAGGGGGGTTGTGGGAGCACCCGCATTGCTAAGTAAAAATATATAGAAGTATAAGGGAAGAGTCAGCTCGAGTTTTAGGCTAATTATCTTGTCCAGTTATATTTCAGGATATTTGCTGCCACCAGTAGTGCAGATTTTCATCAGGATACAAGTTTCCATCTTCCAATGTCATATTAAAACTGGTTATTTTTTTGATCAAATGGCTCTTATTTGTATTAGAAATGCAGAAAAATTCTAAAACCAAGCACAGTTTAGGTTAGAGTAAGTACCTGCTTAAAGAGTCTACCTTGAAGTGGTGGTACTTTTTTGGCCAAAAGTATTTTATTTACTGTTTTAGCACTTGTGTCTATGTAGCCTTTGTATTGATAGGTGGGGAGAGGTGGCATGGTGTGCCCAGAAAATTTTGTTGTGCAGGAACCTGTGATGGCAGTCCTGCCAAAAGGCTAAGCATTCAGCAAGTCAATTATGTTTCCAATTACTGACTTGGTAGGGATCCCCAGACGTGGTGGTAATAGGATTCTTATGCTTAAGGAACTTTCTTCCTTCTCTTTCCTTCTCCTTCAAAGGAATTTGTTCTACAATGAACACCCCGAATGTCAGTGCCAACTGGAGCCTACAATAAAATGTCTCAGATTCAGGGATGAGTGTTGTATGTCACGGTGACGTTGGTACCATAGGATGTCTCCGGGATGGATAGACCATTTCTTTTTTTTTAAAGGAATGATTTGACCATATACATACGTGTTCATAAGATGTATTCTATCATAAGATTATTATTGTAGCATATATTTCTGTGGGCCCCCATCACTGGTGATAACTAGCCACTTCTACTGTTTATCTCATAGCCATCCAATTGATTTAAGGACACTGGGGGTTTATACTTCAATTAGAGGTCAAATAGTCTATAAAATAGGGGGTGTACTCGCTCATTACTATTATAGTACCCATGAAAATGGTGTTACAGATCTTCTAAATGTGTCTCAAAGTGGTTCAAGCTCACTAACAAAAAGACCCTCCTGTGGGGCAATATACTGTATACATTCTCTCTATCAGAGGTTAGCATGAAGATAGAGCGCATATGCACCGAATCCAAATTAAGGTTAAATCCAAACATTCAGATTTCATAAACATTTAACAATTAAATCAATTCCGCACAATAAATTGTCAGGTCCAGTTGTGCAAAGCTCTAAAGCCATATCTGTAAGGGTTCAAACCCAATTCAGCTGAACACCGAACCGAATCCTGCAAAAGTGGCAGATCCAGAATCCTGTCAGAATCCCAAATGGAAACCTGAATTTGGTGCATCTCTAATTGTCAGCAATGGAGACTTAAGCAGTGTATTATATCTGAAGTTAATGGTTTATCTTTCCCGGGGTTGTTTTTTTAGATCCCCCGAACAGAGCATCAATTTTTATGGATGGGTTATAGATGACAATAAATGAATTTGTTCTAAAACATTATCCAGTTGGTGGCTCAGGGCGTTTAACAAAATAATTTAACATGATTCACACTAACAAACAAGTATGTACATGTAAAACACTCAATATTTATTTAATTTGTGCATCTTGTCCTAATTACATTAATGACACTGGTGGTTAAATGGTATTCCTTGAATTTATGTGTGCAAGAATAAAAGGGGCAAGGGAACTGTGAAAGCAAACAAACATAGGGCTGAGAAGAGTTACCAGTTAGAGGGTGATTGATTCATTCAGACAGAGTCAAGACAGACTAACATTCTGTGAGTTTGGGCTAGATTATTAACTTACATCTGCATAGTGCAGGACTGGGACCAGGGAAGTTGGCATTCAGAGTCCACTCTCAGAGATATTAGATATATAAATTGCTAAGCATATGTGCTGTGTAGTGGTGCAACTGGAAAGGGTTAGACCAGGGGTGTCCAAAACAGTGTTGGCCTGGCCCGGCGGGACACCGGGAAAAAAACACGGTGTGCACCGACCCTCATGTGCCCCCGCTGGGCCAGACCCCCTCTCCCCATATTGGGATTCCACCATATAAAACATAAATTTGGCGTTGCGCCAAATGTGCCTTCATGCGTGCACACCTTCATGTGTGAGCTCCAGGCGGCACCTCATAGTAGGGGGTGGAGGGGGTCCCTGGACAGCAGTCCCAGTGGGCCCCACAGTCCGACCCTGGTCCAAAAGGTAGATGGGGATCTACCAGTAAACCTTAGGCTGGTGATCCGTAGATCTCAAACAGTTTGTCTAAACCACCCTGTTTCAAGCTTCATTCAGATATTTATTACATTAAGGTTACATAAGAAATATATTTGTTTATTAAATATAACAATATATATTTTCTCATAAATCAATATTTAAGTAATATTTTCTATGGAACAGAATGCTCTAACAATGCTTTTATGGATGTACAGTAGATGGGACAACATCATTAAAAGTAGTCCCCACATTAAAGTATGGGAACTCCTAGGTTAGACAGATTGTAAAGCTAAGTCTTGGAGCCCAACTGGCCTACAGTAAGTGCACCAATAGGTAATTTGGTATTTTTTGTTTTTTTGTCTGACCAGTCCAACATCTGCAGGTGACAGTAGAAACATGTTTTGTTCAGTGATTTAGGGAAACTGGTGCTATTCAGTTTATCATCATTAGGTGTCACCATCACAACAACAGTTAGAATCAGTTCTCTCATAAGTACCCTCCAATTGTGAATATTATGTAGTGTATGTAGAACTCTATTTTTAAAGCTCTGTTAGGAGCCGCAGTACTGTAAAAGTGCAACATATAAAAGTTAAAAATATATAAACCTACACACAGGGGGAACAAATAGCATAATAAATACTGTATACACAAAGCTTATACAGGTATAAGGACACAGCGCTTAAGTGCTATGTGATAAGACACAGTAGGAAGGAAGTCCCTCATAGAGCTTACAATCTAAGTTATATTTTTTTTTAATTACCATTAACTCATTAAAGGGAAGAGTTTAGAAAACTATTGGCAAGCACTGAGAGATGCCATTTTAAGTGCTCATCTTGATGCTGTTATAGTGTTTTGTAAAATCTTCTTTTGACCCCTGTTCATTGGTGGCTCACTGGGTGAGAGGGACAGTGTAAGCAATCAAATGTGAGGAATCCAGGTTCCATGAATTGCCCAGGACATAATGAATGCTTTTTGCCTCATAACTAACATGGGCACAAAACTCCTCTGTGACTCCCAATAGCCTTATAAATTAAACTAAGGAAACATTCACTAATGATTCCAAGTACAGGTATGGGATCCATTATCTACTAGAAAGCTCAGAACTGCAGAAAGGTCTTCTCCCATAGGGGCAAATTTACTTAGTTCCGAAATTGCACCAGTGATGGCTTTGTTCACGTCGCAAACACTTCCCCAGGGGTAGATTCGCCAGGGCAGCACAAATTCACTAAAATCGGAAGTTGTGTCCAGGGAGCCGAAAGGTAGCGAAGTTGCGCTAGCGTTAATTAGTCAAGCAAAGTGAAGTTACGCTAGTTACGCCTAATTTGCATACGGCACCAAGTTAAAGTACAATGAACGTATTTGCTGAAACTTTAATAAAATAAAACAGAGTTGTTATATTGCCCTACACGTGCCCACTGTATAGTTTAGGTGCCATATGTTAGGAAATGTAGGGGGGGAAGGAGGGCATCAAAAAAAAAATTACGATCTTTTCACCCTGAAAAAAGTAAAAGACACCAGCATTTTTTAAAATAAAACTATTTACAGAAACTCTTATCTACTCTATTGCACTTCGCCTGGTCTGAGCTGGCAAAGTCTGGCGCAAGAGGTAACGTTCAGTAAAATCCACAACATAGTGAATTAGCGTAGTAACATCCCTTCGCCAGAGCGCAACTTCGCCTGGCATAAGGGTGCGAAGTACCGCTAGAGTCTGTCTACTTCGCTAGCGAGTTTACACCAAGGACCATTAGTAAAGTGCCAAAATGATATCACACTGGCGAATTTTTCAATAGCCACTTCCCCTTTAGTAAATTTGCCCCCTAGACTCTATTTTATCCAAATAATCAAAATTCAAAAAAAATTATATCCTTTTTCTCTGTAATAATAAAACAGTACCTTGTACTTGATGCAAACTAAGATATAATTAATCCTTATTGGAAGCAAAACCAGCCAATTGCGTTTATGTTTACATGATTTTCTAGTAGACTTAAGGTATGTAGATCTATTATCCAGAAAACCCCAGGTCTTGAACATTCTGGATAACAGGTCCCATACCTGTACTAAACATTTTACCATGTCTAAATTGGACCAAAATATTTAAAACACAGGAAGCACTTATTTTACTTCTTGGTCATGTAATAATAACTGACCTTTCACCCAGGAGTGGTCAATGATGCCCATTTCCTGGACAGAAAGATGTTCAAAATACTAAAACTTTCTTCTGGTATCAAAAGTCCTAAAAATCAATGTTTAAAGATGCTAAAAATAATTATATAGAAAACACCAGCTAGATCTTTTGAATATAGAGCTATATTTCTATTACATTTGTTCTTTTGCAGGCTAACAAAGATTGTGTATAAATAAACAAATGATGTTCATATTATCAGCAAACCAATGCCATTCAAATAATCCAGTGTTAATACAGTAGGTGTGCTCACAATGTAAATATTGATGTATATAAAGCTTCCTTTCTATAGTTTTAAGAAAGCAGAAACCTTAGAGTAATAGCTTAGCAAATGCACCATTTTTCTATCCTGCACTGATTTAACAGACAGACTCCTGAAATTAAAGAAGTATAAAGTTATAACAGCTTTCTTCTGGTGGTAAAAACCCTGGAACACATTAGTAATGATACTAAATATAATTATACAGAAATACACCAGTTTATATAGAGAAGACAGAAAAACACCGGGTTGATCTTCTGAGTATAGAGCTATAGTTCTGCTACATTTGATCTTCTGTAGGCTAATAATATGTGTATATATAAACAAATGATGTTTATGCTGTCAGCAAGCTACTGGCCATTCAAATAATCCAGTGTTAAAAGGTGGACTCATCTACCAACATCAGTATTTTCTACATTTTCACGAATCATATTTGTCAGCGCTAAAAATCGTGGATTATACTAATTACTCTAAACCAATTAGAATTTGTAATTTATCAAACGGAATCAACACAAAAAACACTAGTATAAACAGGGCCAGACTGGGAGTAAAAAGCGGCCCTGGAAAAAAAATAAAAAACAAAGCAGCCCACATATAAATGTGGTGGACATTATCTCCACTGGTGGTCAGGCCCCCCCCTTAAAACAAAAAAACATTAGTGGTCAGGTTCCCCTCCATAAATGTTGAAAAGCCAAATTTTGGTGGCCAGGGTCATAAGAGTTAAAAAACATTAGTGGCCAGGATCCCCCCCCCATAAAAGTAAAAAAAAACATTGGAGGCCAGGGTCCCCCCATAAAAGTTTAAAAAGAAACATTGGTGGCCAGGGTCCCCCCAATAAAAGTAAAAATGAACATTGGTGGCCAGTGATTTTAAAAAGAAAGAGAAAAGAAAATGGGTGTTCAGTGGAAACTTACCTTTACAATTTGGCAAGTGGCCTTCTTCCTCCTTGGCCTCTTCATTCTCCTGTGAGGCTTCCCTTTCAGCTCCTTTTGTTGGCTTTAGCTTCCAATCAGCGATTTTGGCTCCCATTCATCGGCTTCAGCTTCGGCTCTCATTTGGCGGCTTCACTTTGGCTCTTTCTGGCAGCTCCCGGCTTCCCCAGCTTACTTAAAAAAATAAAGTGGCCCACCAGACATGTGCTTTATTGGACACATGGCCAGTCTGGGCCCGAGTATAAACCTTAATTATCTAAAAGTTATTAAGGTCATGTAAAAGTCCGTGGGGATTTGTCCTTTTACAATTGTAAAATCTTTATTTTTTTCATGGTTTCTAAAGCCTGTAAAATCAGAATGTTGATACATGGGCCTTCCCATGATAATGTATGCAGAAAATTGTTCGAAATTGTTCGAATCGTAGGAGTCGAAGAACGATCGTTCTACGATCGGGTATACGACCGTACGATGAATAAAATCCTCCGACTTCGAATGCCGGAGGATTCTATTCGATGGTTGAATTTCGAAGTATTTTCCACTTGAAATTTGACCCTTGATTAATCTGCCCCTTAATGTTTCAGGCTCTGGAATAGGAACACCTGCTTGTAGCGAGTCCTTCATCGATTCAACAGACTCCTGAAATAAAAAAAGTAGTGAGACATATATAGTTTGATATATGGTTCGATTTGCCTTTGTATGTATAAAAATCATTAATAATCATATTTCATATGCCCTAATTCCATTTGTGGTCAGTACACACACACACACTTTGGTATATGTATACTGTGTATCAAACTGTTCAGTTGACCTCCGGCATTCATATTTAGGGTGATTTGCCTGTGTGTATGTAAAAAAATTGTGAGACAAATGTTAACTGCAACATTTAAGGCAATTTTCAGAAATATTGAGTATTTATACATAAAGAGACATTATTATCAAAATAATATAATTCTAAAATGACTGATCATAGCACTAGGCAGAAAGAAGCATGAAATGATATTTAAAATGTGTTTCTATATCATGTACCCTACAATATCCAACATGAATCCGTGGGTGAAGTGCACAAAAGTTCCAGAGCAGGGTACCACAGGTGATATTGGAACCTAGGTTGAAAGTTTATGTTTTATATAATACCATAGAGGTATAGGGGTTTCCTATCATAAAACCCCATTTCCCAGAAAGCTTCCAATTACAGGAATGCCATCTCCACAGAAAGGGCAAAATAATTGCTGATTCTTTTTCTGGTCTTCGTACACTGCATTCTGCTTCATAAATTATCCCTAGAGCCTTCAGGCTTCCCCATAAAACATATGGCCATAAATATGAGAAAAGGGGATTAGATATATAACACATACATACAGTAATGGTATCGGGCAATTGCAGGATATAACAGACTAAAGGGGAGATTTATTATGTGTAAAGTAGGGAGCAAAATGTAAATAGATTGGGTGTCTAAATTTTCACATCCCTACACTTGAAATTTAATCTATCAGGTTGTAATTATTTTAGCAGCAATGTGGACCTCATAATAGAAGATGAACAGGAGAGGGCTGAAGATAAGGGGGAGGGGGATATATATATATATTATTTTTATATAATATTTTTAGGGATGCACCGAATCCAAGATTCGGTTCGGGATTAGGCCAGGATTTGGCCTTTTTGAGCAGGATTCCGATTCGGCCAAATCCTTGTGCCTGGCCGAACCGAATCGAATCTGAATCCTAATTTGCATATGCAAATTGTGGCCAGGGTAGGATTTCCCATGATTTTTTGTCACAAAACAAAGAAGTAATTTAGGTATTCAGCCGAATCCAAATTATCCCTAAATATTTTATTGCAGGCTGAAAAAAAACCAGTATAAAGGCTAATACATTTCTAAAAGTGCCCTTTAAGAACAAAACATAAAAAATTTAGTGCAAGAATTTAGTGTTTCTACATGTACTGTAGGTAGTACTGTAGGTAGTACTGTAGGTAGCGTCAGGGTCCGAATCCTGCACACAGTGCTGCACATATTGGGGCAAATTCACTAAGATGCGAAGTTGCGCCAGGCGCAACTTCGCCGCACTACGCAGCACTTCGCCAGGCGTAGTTTCGCCAGGGCTCCGCAAATTCACTAAAATCCGAAGTTGCGCACAGGGGTAGCGTAAGGTTGCGAAGTTGCGCTAGCGTTGATTCGCTATATAAAGCGAAGTTACGCTATCGAAGGCTAATTTGCATACGGCGCGAAATTCAAATTTCAATGGAGGAACACGTATCTGCACTACAAATGCCTAGAAAACCTTCAAATCAGCAAATAAAGATTTTATTTTGCCCTACACATGTGCCCACTGTCAAGGTAAGTTGCCATGAGTCAGGAAATGTAGGGGGGAGGAAGGGGAGCCCCAAAAATTTTTCGATCTTTTTCAGCCTATCACCCATCATGTAGAAAACACGCCAGCGTTTTTTGGGACTTAGAAAAAAAATTGACTTTTTTTTAAACAATCCCTATCTACTCTATTGCGCTTCGCCAGGTCTGAGGTGGCGAAGGAAGTCTAGCGTAAAAGGTAGCGTTCAGTACACTGCGCAAGTTAGTGAATTTGCGTAGTTTCATCGCTAGCGAAAATTCGCCTGGCGTAAGGTTGCGAAGTAACACTAGCGAAACTACGCCTGCGTTTGTTAGTGAATTTGCCCAGTAGCGAAAATGCCAAACGCTAGCGAATTAACGCTAGCGTTCGGCGCTTCGCGTCTTAGTGAATTTGCCCCATTATTTTTTAGTTTCGCCCATCAGGAAGCAGTTCTGGGCCGGAGGGGGCCGACCCAGCATAGAGAGGGGGGGGAATCTGCATGCATCCAGACCCAGCAGTAGCCTAGCAGGGTGGTCTGTGTGGATGCAGCCTAGGGGCCTCTCATCTCATTAATTTACCACTGTAACCGATTAGTCTACTTAACTAACCCTGGAAACGTCTATACATGTATAAATAGTATAAATGTTTACTATTATTTCTACCCAATACCCAATAGTGCAGATTTCTACAGTTGTAGGTAATTAGGTCTTGGCAGCAGCTCTCCATACCCAAACTAGGAAAGTTTAGAATGGTGGGCATTGCATGCAATGAGAAGATTAAATCAGTGGAAAGAGCTCCATCTTTTTCTTCACAACAGAAGTAAAATGTGAAAATGTAGAAAAAAAATTCAAAAGACATTCTTTAAAAAGTTGCTAAACTAACATGTAAATGAGGAGCATTACTAATTTACAAGTAGGCATGGACACAAACACCAATTCTGCATTAGATAACAACATCTTTATTAACATTCTGTAATGGTCAAAAGAGATAAGACAGCAATGGGTGGAAGAAAAAAATGTTGTTAGACACTCCTTTTACAGAGATCAGCACCATTTCACAGTTACTTCTTGTGGAAGCAGTTGAAACTTGGCAAAAAGGGTTTTGGAGTACTAGCAAACATGGATGACTTTAAAAAAGATCACCATTATTCAGATGTAGCTGAGGTCTCTACTGTTCAGCACCATGAAGCACAGCAAGATATGCCAGGTAAGGACTGTAACATATGTGCAGAAGGGCCATTTTTGTTTGAGGATGATCCAGTATTATTGTCTTTGTATGCATGGTCCTCATTTCTTTTTTGTTGAAAACAGAGAGCATGCCACATTTTGTTATCTTTAGAAAGCAATTAGTTACAACATTATAAACAGTATATATATAGTGGGTATTATAATGCAACATTGTATATACAGTATCATGGGTATGTAATGGCACACATTAAACATATATACTGTATGTAGAGGTAAGCTTAAAACTACCCATAGAAACAAAAGTAACATATGCTGTTGTGGTTGCTGTGGCTTAGTTTTAGTTATATGGTATCTCCCACTCATATGTGGAGGAAGGTGGTTCTATGCTTATACTGCTGCATTTTGTATTTATTCAAGTATATATGATTAAATATATTACATAGACTACTTACAAATATATTTTTTATTTTCTTTTTTGGGTGCGTACTAAAAACCCAGAGATGTGCTGCTCAGCAGAATGCATTTTTTGCAAGGTCCTATAATAAAAGCATGGCATGTCAAAACCGGGTCATCAATGGCAGTTATATAGTTGATTTGAGTTGAAAAATCTAGAATTCAATTAGGAAATGTTTTTCACATCAAATTGGATCTAGCCCATAGGAGGCCCAATAATACATATTTCTTAGGAAACCTGCTATGTATGTCACAAACATATATAATGTAGCTGTGCATAAGCAAGAATGCATGCTTACACACATTCATGTGTTAAGGTGGCCATACACGGGCAGATAAAGCTGCCAATATCGGTCATTTAGACCAATTTGACATCTTATCTGCCTGTGTATGGGGGCTTCCGACAGGTCTTCCCGATCAATATCTGGCAACGATATCGATCGGGAAGGTTTGATTTTTACCCGACAACCCGTGGGAGCCCCTTGGCGTATCGTAATTCGATCCTTCGGCCATACGGCCGAACGTTCGAATTACCCCCGATATAGCCATGCCGTTAGTGGCATATCGGGGAAAGTTTCGCTTGTTTGGCGATGTCGCCAAACGAGCGGATCTTTGAGTCTATGGCCAGCTTAAGGACTAAACCCCTTTGTATTACTATGTAATCTGTGCCTTTTCTACTTGTTTAGTTTTAATGTCTGCCCCATCACTACACAATAGCTTATTTATATAAACTATACTAGTGTTTATACACCAGTTTTACCAATTTTTTGGTGTCACTGTTTTTTTTGGTGTTCTGAAAATCCGGCATCTCAGACCTGCTGAGGTTGTATATAAGTCAAGGGGAGAAGTCCCGAAGATATTATTATTTTATTATTATTATTATTAACATTTATTTATATAGCACCAGCATATTTCACAGTGCTGTGAAGTAAATGTATCTATACAACTATATCACATTAATTACATACATAGAACATATGGAGTTACATACATCAAAACCAATACCGGTACAAAAGGTCCCTGTGCAAAAGATCTTACGAATCTAAAGGGAAGGGAATAAGACACAAGGTGTGGGAGTGTGCACGATCAGAATTAAGTAGGAGAGAATTCTAGAGGAGGGTTGCAGCCCTTGCAAAGTCTTGAATGCGAGCATGTGAGGAGGTAATGAGAGTAGAGTTGAGGAGCAGGTCAGTAGAGGAGTGTAGTGAGTATATAGAGATGAGTTCAGAGATGTAGGGTGGGGCAGAGTTATGAAGTGCTTTGAATGTCAGGGTCATTAATTTGAATTTTATTCTGAAAGGTAGCGGAAGCCAGTGTAGGGTTTTGCAGGGTAGAATGGCAGAGGAGGAGCAGTTGCTGAGGTTTATGAGCCTCGCAGCAGTGTTCATTATGGAATGGAGAGGTGACAGTCTCTTGAGGGGAAGGCCAAGTAAAAGAGTTACAGTAGTCTAGACGTGATATGACGAGAAAGTGAATAAGAATTTTGGCTGACAAATGATTGTATTTTGGATATGTTCCTTAGGTGGAAGTGACATGATTTAATATGTGACTGGATATGAGGAGTGAATGACAGGGCAGAATCTAGGATAAACCCAAGGCACTGGGCCTAGGGAGATGGGGTGATAGTGGAATTGCTAGCTATGATGGCCACTTCTGGGATATTAATGGTGTTAGTTGGAGGAAAGAGAACCATTTCAGTTTTAGAGAGGTTTAATTTAAGGTAGCGTTGTGACATCCAGGTAGAGATAGCGGACAGGCAGGAGGAGACCTGAGTTAGGAGTTCTGGGGTCAGATCAGGAGAGGAGAGATAGATCTGAGTGTTATCAACACAGAAGTGGTAGTGCAAAAATCCAAAGATTTAGCGGTTTTCAGGCAAAGTTTTTGGGTTTTCCCAAAATCGAATTTTTCCGGGAAAATGTATTGATATATAATGGGAAATAACCTGTGCGGATTTAGTCAAAGTATATTTCGGAAAATAATGAGATAAATTCGGATTTTGATAAATAACTCGCTTAGAGTTCTAATCATGACAAATTGTTAGTTTTTGCTATATATTGAGATAAACAGGAGAAACATGAAGCTGCTCCATGTTTGGTCCTTGTGAGGTAAACAATTAGCTTACCCTGTACCAGTGTACAACCATCTCCTTTTAATCTTTGTTGTGACTTTTTGTTTGCAGAAGTACATTGTGCAGGGGGATTATCTGTCCACCGCTAATCTAATTACTTATCTTGCATGGACCACACAGGAAGTAGGTTCACTTTTCCTGTTCAGGAAATGACAAAACTCATCAAATTTTTATCAAATAATAGGCAAAAACCAGTCTTATTCATAGAACTCATATTGAACAAGTCAGCATTCTGATTAATCTGCGTTAGACTGTAAGCTTCACTGTGGCAGGGGCTGATGTGAATGGCAATCTCTGTAAAGCACTGCATGTATATATATATATATATATATATATATATATATATATATATATATATATATATATATATATATATATATATATATATTTATTCATTCGCAATCATGGCTTTGTATGTGTATCAGGTTATGGGGTGGAAGCCCCGCACTATGTGTGAAAAATACATTGCATGTCACTTCCTTCTCTGGACTTTAAATTCCATTTTGATTACGGATTATGCCTTTATACCATTGATACACATGGCTTGAGAAAGGGCCAACATGGCTCGAAACGTCGCCGAATGATATGTGCACATATATGGTGATGTAAAGTTTTTTATCTTTTAATACAGAATTTAAGCATTAACAAGTGAGTGCTGTCCATCTTTTGATTTTACATACTATGGGAAGCTAACCGGAGCATCCCCAAGGACGAGCACCACATCTACATTTTTCTAAGCTTGAGTGCTGTTACTAACCTCCTTGTATATATACTGTATATATATATATATATATATATATATATATATATATATACATACATAGTGTATATGTCATTGATATATAAATAACAGATAAATGATAATGTAATCCCCTATTGTAAAATATAAGGATAGATTATTGAGGAGTTCCTAGACCATATAAATGCACAGGGCTGAAGGGCAATTGCTTTTATTCACATGACTCACTGAAACTTGTGTGTTATATTATAAAGATATATTTTACAGAAAATTTGTGGCTATTGCATATTATAAGTATGAAAGTATAAACACCTATTTGATACAGTACATATTCACAGTTTTCTGTACTGGCTGACATTTTGTTTCACAGTATTTATTTTAAAAATATGTTAATTTTCTAGAGATTACAACACGGCGTTTGAGAGACCGGACCCTCCTGAAGAGGAAAAGAGAGGAAGCGCTAGAGAAAGATTCTTTCCAGTGGGTTTGGGGGTAAATTGTCAGGTTAAATTGGGAAACTGTAACATAAAAGTTATCAAATTGATAAACACATCTGTAGGTCAGTGGATTGATTGATTCTAAGGGGGTTATTTATTAAAGTCTGATTTTTTCTGGTCTGACTTTTAAAGGGGAGAAAACTAGCCGTTTTATGCAACACATTTTTAGAGACCTACATTGTTCAGGGGTATAGCTGTACTTTAAGAGGATACTACCATTTATTACACTATTACTTTTTAATTCTTTTTTATAGTTATCCAATATTTAAAAAGTATGTACTTCGCTCTCTAACACCAGGAGAATTTGCGCCAGGGGCGTAACTATAGAGGAAGCAGACCCTGCGCCTGCAGGGGGGCCCAGGAGGTATAGGGGCCCCACGAGGCCCTAATTCATATACAGTTTCAATAAATATTGGTAAAACAAGTCAACTGCTAAAAATTTTGGGGGCCTGAAAAATAATTTGCTGTGGGGCCCAGTAATATCTAGTTACGCCACTGATTTGCGTTTTGGCAAATGGACGTAATTACGCAAATTCACTAAGATGCGGATTTTACTGAACGTTACCTCTTGCGCCAGACTTGCCTTCGCCACCTCAGACCAGGCGAAGTGCAATAGAGTATATAGGAGATCCTAAAAAAAATAGTCCCAAAAAACGCTAGCGTCTTTTCCTTTTTTTCAGGGTGATAGGCTGCAAAAGAGCGTAATTTTTTTTGGAGTAACCAGCTTCCCCCCTACATTTCCTAACATATGGCACCTAAACTATACACTGGGCTCATGTGTAGGGCAATATAACAACTCTATTTTCTTTTATTAAGGTTTCCCAGGCTTGTGTAGTGTAATGTATTTGCTGCAACATATACCTCCATTTAACTTTAACTTCCCGCCATATGCAAATTAGGCAACGCTAGTGCAACTTCGCTTTGCTTGGCGCAGTAACGCTAGCGCAACTTCACCAGCCCTGGACACAACTTCGGATTTTAGTGAATTATTATTATTAACGTGTATTTATATAGCGCCAACATATTGCATAGCACTGTGTAGTGTTGTCCTGGCAAATCTACGCCTGGCGAAGTGTTGCACTGTGAGCGAAGCCGTCACTGGCAAATTTTCGGAGGTTAGTGGGTTTGCCCATAGAGTCTACAGAGAACATCAGGGCTCAAAGTATGGATTGTGTTTACTTTATTTTCCCATAAAAAGATAAGTAATACATTTTGAAAGGTTATTCTGCACAGGGAGTTATATTGTATGACTGAACTTGCATTTTCTGTAGCAACATCCATTTATGCACAATATATAATGAATAATTTACCTCCGAAGTCCTAGTGCTTTTATACAGGTTTTGAACTCTAAAGTGACTTCTAATATCCTCATATTTTACAACATGCTGTACATTTTTATTATAATACACAAGTTTTAGTGAGTCACATGACAGAAATTACATTCATGAGAACCGATTATAACTGGTTACATCACTACAGCACCGTTTTTAAGGATTAGGGATATCGCGGACTGTTCGCCGGCGAACTTGTTCGCGCGAACATCGGCTGTTCGCGCTCGCCGAATGTTCGCGAACGTCGCGCGACGTTCGCCATTTTGGGTTTGCCTTACCTGGCGCTTTTTTTTGACCTCTCACCCCAGACCAGCAGATACATGGCAAGCCAATCAGGAAGCTCTCCCTCCTGGACCACCCCCACACTCCCTGGACCACTCCCCTTCCATATATAAACTGAAGCCCTGCAGCGTTTTTTCATTCTGCCTGTGTGTGCTTGCAAGAGCTAGTGTAGGGAGAGAGCTGTTACTGATTTCACTGATTTCTTTGAGGGACAGTTGATAGTAAGTTTGCTGGCTAGTAATCTACTTGATACTGCTCTGTATTGGAGGGACAGAAGTCTGCAGGGATTTGAGGGACATTTTAGGGTAGCTTTGCTGGCTAGTAATCTACCTTCTACTGCAGTGCTCTGTATGTAGCTGCCTGCTGTGGGCACTGATCTCTTCTGATCTCATCTGCTGACTGCTGTAATAACCCAATAGTCCTTGTAAGGACTGCTTTTATTTTCTTTTTTGTTGTTTTACTTTGCTACTTTAACAGCCAAGTGCTATTAGTCTAGCAGTGTTGGGGAGTGGGACTGGTGTGCTACTGTGCTGCTCCTAGTAGTTCAGCAGCACCAACCCGAGAATATTTTTTTTTTTTAATATACATATAATTTTTTTTTTTATTTTACTTATCTTACTGTTCTTTAAGGTGTCCAGTGCTGTTTGCTGTTCTTCATAGTAGTGCACCAATAGTAGTGCACTTGCAGGCATTATTTGCCCAGTGGCCATCTAGCTGTGTGAGCTTTTTCACATTCTGTCTAAATATCAATAATAATACCGTCTCCAGAAACACCACCTGAGTGACGTTTTTCAAGCAGCAATAATATATTCCGTATCGACCACTGCTGTAGTGTATACGTTGACCTTGCAGGCATTATTTGCCCAGTGTGTTCTTCATTTTCAAACCACTGCCACTTAGCTGTGTGAGCTTTTTCACATTCTGTCTAAATATCAATAATAATACCGTCTCCAGAAACACCACCTGAGTGACGTTTTTCAAGCAGCAATAATATATTCCGTATCCACCACTGCTGTAGTGTATACGTTGACCTTGTAGGCATTATTTGCCCAGTGTGTTCTTCATTTTCGAACCACTGCCATCTAGCTGTGTGAGCTTGTTCACATTCTGTCTAAATATCAATAATAATACCGTCTCCAGAAACACCACCTGAGTGACGTTTTTCAAGCAGCAATAATATATTCCGTATCCACCACTGCTGTAGTGTATACGTTGACCTTGTAGGCATTATTTGCCCAGTGTGTTCTTCATTTTCAAACCACTGCCACTTAGCTGTGTGAGCTTTTTCACATTCTGTCTAAATATCAATAATAATACCGTCTCCAGAAACACCACCTGAGTTGTTGTTGTTTTTGTTTTAAAAATAATGCCAGGCAAAGGCAGGCCGCCACGCAGAGGCACTAGGGGCCGTGCTGCTATGCTATCCTGTGGCCCTAGGAAATTGCCCAGTTTTAAAAAGGCAATGACCCTGAACTCCCAAAATGCTGAAGAGGTAGTTGACTGGCTTACACAGCACACCCCATCCTCTACCGTTTCTAACTTTACCACAACATCCTCATCCTCCACTGCTATGGGCACCCCACGTAACACTTCCTCCACCACCGGCGCCCCTTCTTCACTGGAGTCAGAGGAGTTATTTTCACATGAGTTTCTTGAACTGAGTGATGCGCAACCATTATTGGCAGAAGAAGATGAAGGAGATGAGGACGTTACACCAGATTTAATTCTGGCAGAGAACACAACAGAGATGGACATAATGAGTGATGACGAGGAGGTCCCCGCTGCTGCTTCCTTCTGTGAGCTGTTAGAAGAAATTGATGCATCTGAGGAGAATGATGATGAGGAGATTGATGTTTTGTGGGTGCCCAGTAGAAGAGAGCAAGAGGAGGATAGTTCAGATGGAGAGACGGAGAGTCAGAGAGGCAGGAGGAGAATAAGACTTAGAAGAAGCAGGGAGGACAGCTCGCAGGGAACAGTAGGGCAACAACATGTATCGGCACCTGTGGTCAGCCGGCCAACGCACCCGCCATTGCCGCCAACACCGCCAACTTCTACTGTTACCGCCAGATTGCCAGCTTCAAAAAGGTAAGCAGTGTGGGATTTTTTTAATGTGTGTGCCTCTGACAAAAGCGTTGTAATTTGCAATGAGTGCAGTCAGAAACTGAGTCTTGGGAAGCCCAACAGCCACATAGGTACAACTTCTATGCGAAGGCACATGAACGGCAAGCACAAAGCACTTTGGGAGCAACACCTCAAAGGCAACAGGCAAACTAAAAGCCACCCTCCTTCTGGTCCAGCATCTTACTGCTCTACCTCTGCTGTCCTTGACCCGTCTGAACCACCCTCCACTCCGCCTTCCACCTTGACCACCAGTTCCCATTCCCAGTCATCTGCCCCCAGCCAAGTTTCTGTGAGGGCCACGTTTGAGCGTAAGAAGCCAATGTCTGCGAGTCACCCCCTTGCCCGGCGTCTGACTGCTGGCTTGTCTGCACTCTTAGCCCGCCAGCTTTTACCATACCAGCTGGTGGACTCTGAGGCCTTCCGCAAATTTGTAGCAATTGGGACACCGCAGTGGAAGGTACCCAGCCGCAATTTTTTTTCAAAAAAGGGAATACCACACCTGTACCACCATGTGCAGAGCCAAGTCACCGCATCTCTGTCACTTAGTGTTGGGCCAAAGGTCCATATGACTACTGACGCATGGTCCTCCAAGCATGGTCAGGGCAGGTATGTCACCTACACTGCCCACTGGGTGAACTTGGTCATGGCTGGGAAGCAGGAAATGTGTGGCTCAACAACGACAGTGGAGTTGGTGTCACCGCCACGGATTGCACGCGGTTCTGCCACCACCTATACTCCTCCTTCGCTCTCTACCTCGTCTTCTTCCTCTTCTTCGTCCTCTGCTGCTGGGTCCTCCTCCTCCACACCTGTGCACCCCCAGCTCCCCCTAGGCTATTCGACGTGCCAGGTACGCCGTTGTCATGCTGTCTTGGGGATGACGTGCCTGGAAAGCAAAAACCATACCGGATCTGTACTCCTGTCATCTCTGCAGTCACAGGCCGATCGGTGGCTGACCCCACACCAACTGAAGATCAGAAAAGTGGTGTGTGACAATGGAAGCAATCTGTTGGCAGCACTGAGACTGGGCAATTTAACACATGTGCCCTGCATGGCACATGTTCTGAATTTAATAGTACAACGTTTTGTCTCAAAGTACCCAGGATTCCAGGACGTTCTCAGGCAGTCCAGGAAGGTGTCGGCCCATTTCAGACGTTCCTATACAGCCATGGCACGCCTTGCTGACATTCAGCAGCGGTACAACATGCCAGTCAGGCGTTTGATTTGCGACAGCCAGACTCGCTGGAATTCAACGCTCCTCATGTTGGAACGTCTGCTGCAACAACAAAGAGCCGTCAACGAATACCTGTTTGAACTGGGTGGTAGGACTGGATCTGCAGAGCTGGGGATTTTTTCCCCCGTTACTGGGTGCTTATGCGCGATGCCTGCAGGCTCATGCGCCCTTTTGAAGAGGTTACAAATATGGTCAGTCGCACCGAAGGCACCATCAGCGACCTAATACCCTTTGCTTTCTTCCTGGAGCGTGCCGTGCGACGAGTGACAGATGAGGCTGTAGACCAGCGTGACGAGGAGCAGGAAGCGCACGATTTCTGGTCGGAATCACCAGAACGAACCCAGGCACCTGCTGCAACGCAGGGAGAGGTGTCAGAAGTGGAGTCAGAGGAGGAAGGTGGCTTTGTGGAGGAGGAGGACCAACAGGAGCAGGCTTCCCAGGGGGCTAGTGGTGACCTTTTGGGGACCCCTGGTCTTGTACGTGGCTGGGGGGAGGAGACCGTGGATGATGCAGTCCTTGATAACGAGGAAGCGGAGATGGATACCTCTGCATCCAACCTTGTGAGAATGGGGTCTTTCATGCTGTCATGCCTGTTGAAGGACCCCCGTATCAAGAGGCTTAAGGAGAAGGACCTGTACTGGGTCGCGACTCTACTAGACCCTCGGTACAAGCATAAAGTGTCAGAAATGTTACCAACATACCACAAGTCTGAAAGGATGCTGCATTTACAAACCAGCCTGCAAAACATGTTGTACAATGCTTTTAAGGGTGATGTCACTTCAGGAACTCATCAACATTCCAGGGGCAGAGGTGCCAGTAATCCTGCCACGAGCGCACCTGCAAGGACAAAGCACTTTGGCCACTCTGTAACGTCAGACATGCAAATGTTTTTTTGTCCAAGGCAGCGGCAGAACCCTTCTGGATCCACCCTCAAAGAACGCCTCGACCGGCAGGTAGCGGACTACCTGGCATTAACTGCAGATATCGACACTCTGAGGAGCGATGAACCCCTGGACTACTGGGTGCGCAGGCTTGATCTGTGGCCAGAGCTGTCACAATTTGCCATGAACCTCTTGTCTTGCCCCGCCTCAAGTGTCCTCTCAGAAAGGACCTTCAGTGCAGCAGGAGGGATTGTAACTGAGAAGAGAACTCGCCTAGGTCACAAAAGTGTGGATTACCTGACCTTTATTAAAATGAATGAGGGGTGGATCTCGGAGGGTTACTGCACGCCGGAAGACTTGTTCTGAGTTTCTGATTCTGACTCCCCATGCAGCTGTCCTTCTCTGCACGCCTCATGACTCCACATACAGCTGTCCTTTAGCGTCCTCCTCCCTCCACCACCGTTACAAACTAGGGTGCAAACCCTACTGGTTTAATTTGAATCCAGGTAAATCCTGAGTTTTTCTGGCCTCTGTGCTTCAGTGGCTGCGACCAAAAAAAACCAGAATATTTTCAGCATTTATATGGCATATTTTTTCTGGCCTCTGTGCTTCAGTGGCTGCGACCAAAAAAATTTAATATTTTCAGCATTTATATGGCATATTTTTTCTGGCCTCTGTGCTTCAGTGTCTGCGACAAAAAATTTTTATATTGTTAGCATTTATATGGCATATTTTTCCTGGCCTCTGTGCTGCAGTGGCTGCGACAAAAAAAAATTAATATTGTTTGCATTTATATGGCATATTTTTTCTGGCCTCTGTGCTGCAGTGGCTGCGACAAAAAAAAATTAATATTGTTTGCATTTATATGGCATATTTTTTCTGGCCTCTGTGCTTCAGTGTCTGCGACAAAAAAAATTTATATTGTTAGCATTTATATGGCATATTTTTCCTGGCCTCTGTGCTGCAGTGGCTGCGACAAAAAAAAATTAATATTGTTTGCATTTATATGGCATATTTTTTCTGGCCTCTGTGCTGCAGTGGCTGCGACAAAAAAAAATTAATATTGTTTGCATTTATATGGCATATTTTTTCTGGCCTCTGTGCTGCAGTGGCTGCCACAAAAAAAAATTAATATTTTCAGCATTTATATGGCATATTGTTTCTGGACTTCTGGTTCAGTGGCTGCGACAAAAAAAACATAATTTTTCAGGAAAGTACACATGCCTAATTTTTCAGGGTTCTGCAACAGTGGCAAAATCGCATCTTTTAAGGTCACCGCAGGTGATCAATAAAGTAGACCAAAACTGGGCCCACACTGCAGAATCAGTGTTTTTTGGTTCACTTCACTGTACATTGAATTACCTCTGCCTGACCGTGCACGTGCGCACAAGCACGGTGACTGCTAAACACACCACTACAGAAATATTGCCACCAACAGGACGAACATCCTGGAGGTGACAAGCAACTAGTAATTAAAAACTATTATTTGCTCACTTGACGGTATCATTCATTAAAGCTCTTTGCGTCTTTTTGCGTTGCAGTAAGCACCGCGTTTCGTCTTTGCGTGTGAACAGGCTGTAACCTTTACACGACTTGATTGGCATGTAGACGCCGGACGTTTTAAAGCATTTTATTACACAGGTTTAGAAATGTAGTGTGATTTCTGCCCTTTACAGCACAAAACGCAGCGCTGTGTCAACAATGGATTTTTTAGAAATATTTTTGCCCTTGATCCCCCTCTGGTATGGCACTGTCCAGGTCGTTGCACCCTTTAAACAACTTTAAAATCATTTTTCTGGCCAGAAATGTCTTTTCTAGCTTTTAAAATTCACCTTCCCATTGAAGTCTATGGGGTTCGCGACGTTCGCGAACCGTTCGCATTTTTGACGCAAGTTCGCGAATATGTTCGCGAACTTTTTTCCGAGGTTCGCTACATCCCTAGTAATCAGCATCAAGCAGGATTATACAGTATATAGCAATTTAGTAGTTTTTGTATTCTTGGCCAGCACTTGATGAAACTATGGGAAAGAAAATAGGGTTATATAAATATACACAGGCCTGGATTGGTGGCGAAGGCACAAATTCGCACTGGGAACAGGGTTTGAATGTACGACTGGTATATGAATAGGATAAAGTCTAGATAGAAAGATAAGTAGTAACAAGTACCGTAATGATAACAACAATACAATTCTAGCCTCAGCAAGCAATAGGTGTTTGGCTGCTAGGGTCAGCAACACCCATTTGAAAGGTAGAATGAAGCAAAAGAGGCACATCATTAGAAAATGAGAAATACCAATTGAAAAGTTGTAGGACATTATATAACTTATTAAAGGGTAAATAACGGTGAACTATCCTTTTAAAGTGGACCTGTCACCCAGAAATAAAAATGTGTATAATAAAAGTCCTTTTCAAATTAGACACAAAACCCAATTTCTTTTTTTCAGTAAAACATCCATACTTGTCATAAATGCATTTAAAGATTTCAGCTGTCAATCACATATTGCCTGGCCCTCCTCTATGCCGTAGGCAGAGAGGCGGAGCAAGCAATTACTTTCACTTTCCATTCTGCATTTCCTACATGTTGCTACACTCCCCACATTCCCACATTTATATAGTGTAAGTAAAGTTTATTTTGCTTAACAAACACAATTGATAAGAATTTGGAATTATTTCTTTTGGTGACAGGTCCCCTTTAAGAAATTTGCAGAAATGTACACAGTAGATCAATTGTAGGGCATGCATCTATAAAATATTGAGGCTTTAAATTGAGGTAGCCTGTTTTGTTCTCGTGTCACGTTTCACTTAGTAAAATATTTCTAAATAAATAGAAAATATTGAGGAATTTTGACTAGGCTTAATTATAGAAAATAAAAGTTTGATGGGACTTACGGCTTCTAAACCTCATGTACATTTATGTAATGAAACCACACTGTTATTGAGTTTTAATACGATCATTATAAGCAGGTTTTATGTTTGTCTAATCAGAATTTTTTGTGCTATATTTCAATAGATGTCATGGCAGCCACAATATCGATGTTCGAAGTACCGCCATGTTTTTGGTAAGCCTGCAAACAAGGAGAGCTGTTATGACTGCGTGCCTATCACAAGAAGTGTACAAGACAACCATTTCTGTGCTGTTAATCCAATCTTCATTGCTGTAGTGACAGAATGTGCTGGTGGTGGAGCATTTCTTGTTATACCTATACAACAGGTACCATTTTTTCTTTCATATGCTCTGGGAACTATAGGCAAATATTATAATAGAATTTGTAGCTTTAAACCTGTAATGAACTTGAGTTGGGGTATGGTCAAATATTGGACCACAAAGGAAAGCTTTTAACCAAGATGTCAGACTAATCTGTCCATATGGAAATGCTAGCTGACACATGATTGTGTCAGCTAAAGTACAAAATTATTAACCATCATCATTTCTAGTAGACTAAAGCTGGCCATAGACGCAAAGATCCGATCGTACGAATCGTGGATTCGTACGATTTTCGGACCATGTGTGGAGAGTCCCGACATTTTTCGTCCATCGGAGATCGTCGTTTGGTCAATTGGACAGGTTAGAAAATTTCTGTCGCCTGCCGATAATATCTCTGCGTGTATTGCCGATCGTACGATTTTCAGTGGGAGACTGTCACTAGCTTTGTCAGACATAAGTATCGTACGATTGCTGTCAGGGGCAGAACATTGGGTGATCTGTTCTTATTTGATCGGAATGGTAAAGACTTTGATCTGAATGGTTAGTGGAGGGTCGGGAGATGGGAAAGTCCGATCGTACGTTGATTCGTACGATCGGATCTTTGCGTCTATGGCCAGCTTTAAGGTATGAAGATTCAAATTAAGGAAAGAGCCATTATCCAGAAAGCCCCAGGTCCTGAGCAATCTGGATACCAAGTCCTATACGTGTACTATAGTATCAGTGTGTTTTTCCATTTTAGCCTGTCATGCTCCTTTATGAAAATATGCACAATATGATGATGATGATGTTTAAATATTCTTGAACTTCCAGCTTCCAGACATAATATAATGTACAGTATCTATTGCATCTAGTGTCAGATTTAGGTGAATGTATATAGAAATAGCCCAATGTAGCCATCTTGTGGCAGCTTCACAAACAAATCACCAGTAACTGATGTAGTTTGCAAGAGCTTAGCATTGTTTTTATGCAAATAATCACACCGCATGGAAATTGTTGCATGTAGTGATATTATTCAGGAAGGTTTGAAGTAACATAGCATTGGTCATGTTCTAATTAAGTGTATTGTAAATAATACATCAAGTAAGAACAAACTATGAGCAAACATTGCTGCAGATGTGGCCCTTTTCACTTTCAAGCTGGCAGATGTCATTTAGCACATGATGATGAAGGTTATCAGATGGTTTTCAATTTCAAGAAATCGGTTTTCATAGAATGTTGTGATGGTTGAGGATTGCATTTTTGTTTGAAAAATTATGAATATCTTAGCTATAACCTTTTCTTGCTTTCATATTTAAGAATGATTGCATATAAATATACTGCACATATTGCTGCTATAAATTGGAATCTTAAACATGGTTGGGCCTAGACAGTTTGTGAGATCCTGGTAGTTATTGTGTAACAACATCTTAAGGGCCTAATTTCTCTCTATTAATATGCTTTTCAGCTTTTTTTTTTTTAAACTTCTTTTTATTGAATTTTTTCACACATAGGCAAATTATACATTTAGAATAAAAGTCAGAAAAATAAAGAAAGAAGAGAAAGGTATATTAGAGGTAAAGAAAAAAAGAGGTAGGGGAGGGAGCGGACCAGCATCAAGGACCAGTTAGATATCATATACTCATAAACCTCAGCTTTTAAAATACACGAGGGCTATTTGTATCCGAGTTGAGCACCCACAACATCCATATGCTAATAAATTTATCAGTACACCTTCTGGAAAAGTAGGCAGCTTTGTAGCATGGCAGCGCCTTATTTACCAGTTCCTTCCAGGCTTCTAATGTTGACACATCGGGTCTATTCCACTTCAAAATTATTTGTTTTTTTGCATAATAAAATAGGAGTTGGAGTAATGTTCTGCTTTCTGTTGAGTCAACTAAATTTCTTGTCAGGCCCAATAATGCCACAGCTGGGTCCAGCTGTATTATAAGAACCATCACTTTGGAAATAAAGCTAACAATTTGCATCCAGTATATCACCAGCTTAGGACATGACCAAATCATATGTATCCAAGAACCCGGGTGGCCACAGCCCCTTGTGCAATTTGCATCCCTGGTGGGGGTCATTCGATGCAGACATTCTGGTGTTATAAAAGAGCGATGAAGGAATTTAAGTACAAATTTAAGTCCAGCTTGCGCCCATAGATACTTTTCAGCTTTAAGCAGAATCTTGAGTATACAAATTTTGTTGTTGAGATTTTATAATATCTAAACTAATAGTTTTAATTTTATATACAGTCAGGAAAACTTGATCCTCATCATCCAAAAGTTTGTGGTCATAGAGGGAATGTGCTGGACATCAAGTGGAACCCCTTCAATGACTATGTAATAGCCTCTTGTTCTGAAGATGCCACAGTAAGTAAATCATAAATCCCTGTGCAGAATATTACTCCTACAAATGGCAAGTAATTAAAATATTCAAAATAAAATGTTGAATTAGCAACTAATCACCTATTACTTGTCATAGTTGACTTTACTAAAGGTGGCCATACACAGAGAGATCCGCTCGTTTGGTGATGTCGCCAAACGAGCGGATCTTTCCCTGATATGCCCACCTTGAGGTGGGCAATATCGGGCTGATCCGATCGTGGGAAGAAAGTTAGTCCAGCACCCACTGTTTCATGAATAAAACGGCCTTTATTGGACCAAGGGCATTACAGCAACGTTTCAGACCAACTGGTCTTTTATCAAGCTAACCAACATGTGATTCAATAGTGCTATTTATACACTCACACACCATCTAGTGGTCATTAGTGACAATTAATATATAGAGATCGTGGGCCCTAGCCCATGGGTAACGGGCGGATCGTGGGACTGCATCAACGAACAGATGCGGCCGCAATCCGACTGGATTTTTAGTCCCGTCCGATCGACATCTGCCCGACTTTCGGCCAGATACTGATCGGGGTAGCCCATCGGAGGGCCCCATACATGTCTGGTCTGTCGGCAGCTTTTATCGGCCCGTGTATGGCCACCTTAATACTCAGGAAGCATGCCTGGTAGGGTCTGGAGATTCTGCTGTTAAGAAATATATAAACTTAATGCTATTAAGTTTTCTCTAACGTCCCTAGGCAGCACAGATACCTAAGG
This sequence comes from Xenopus laevis, assembly GCF_017654675.1. NCBI lineage: Eukaryota > Metazoa > Chordata > Amphibia > Anura > Pipidae > Xenopus > Xenopus laevis. The sequence goes on from NC_054372.1 coordinate 100,219,455, forward strand.
GTTAATGCCGGCTTCCCTATAGGAGGCAGGATGACAAAGAAAAAACTGCGGGGTTGTTCCTCCTCTTCCCAACGTTAGCCCATCCCTTGTGAGTTTTTTGTCATCCTGCTTTCATGGAGGTAGGTCTTGTTTTTTTATTCTTTCTCTATATTTCCCCCTTTTTAGGTTACTAGTCTGTTTAGGACTGACCCGTATTAGTACTTTATTCAAGGTATGCGCTTGCGCTACCACTCTCCATAGTACACTTGGAAGGGAGAACCCTATTCAGTCTCTCCCCACAATTATGGAACTCATGCCTTAGCACTGAAAGGGTGCCGACCATAACAACGGCATGCTCTTGTGATGCAGAATGGACTTACAAACACCTCAGGGCACAGAGTGTACAAAGCGTTGGGCAGCACCAGTGGGAGAGGAATGGCCGTTATGTTCTACAGAACATTGGTGCGCTACAGAACTTTGGCACGCTTTGAGGAGGTGTTTGCACCAGACAAACCTGAGGCCTGCTCCTTTCCCTCGCTATTGACCAAATCCAGACAATCTGCACCTCTTAAATTAACCCACTCACCAACCTGTACTCTCACTCTGTCCTTCACCTTACACCTGCCAAACTCTGCAAATTACTCATCTGTTCAGCCCCACATTGACTCACTACCCAGTGTACAGAGCTGCACTTACTATCCTTCTAGCAGGATCTCGGCTGCACAATCCGACCTCCTTTCATAGGGAGTGTTTTTGTAATTTCTACTCCCTGGAATAGATCTCCTCAACATGGAGACTGAGTCAACTACCAACCAGCCACCTGAAGCTGAGGCAGGGGACTCCCTTAAAAAGCTGGAGCACCCCAAAAAGAGTAAAAGAGCCATGGCCACACCCAGTACACCTGCTAAGAAGCCTAAGCCCTCAGAGGCAGCATCAACTCAGGTTAATTATTTTACAACAATCATGCCCGATTGGATAAAAAGATTTCCAAGCATCTTTCTTAGGGATGCAAAAACAACAACCCACCAACATTCGTCCACTCATACTGAACCCCAGCACACCTGAGCACTGCGCGGAGGTGTCAGAAGGTGATCCCACCACGTATGATGGTAACATTTCTGACCCTAAATCCAAACAGATTGATATGGTTACTAAAAAGGTCACATACTGTGGTAGTGGACTCCCTGCTAGCAGATATTTTGTTACACTAGGAATTCAAGAAGAGGCTATGGAACTTAAAGCTCTCAACAAACTTTTTCACTTCCAAAAAGATCCAACTACACTTCCCTGTTCACAAAATGGTGGAGGAAATTATCAAAAAGAATGGCAGACGCATGACAGAAAACTTTCTAGAGACAAGCACATAGACACCCTATATACATTCGATCAGCAACACAAGGATAAATGGGACCAAATCCAAAAAGTAGACGCTCCTGTATCCCACCTAGCCAAGCAAACAACAATTCCCCTGGAAGATGGGTCTTCCTTCAAAGATCCAATGGATTTCAAGACTGAGATTCTACATAAGAACATCTTCACATTGTCTACCTCGGCATTCAAACTGGTTATAGCTGCAGCATGTGTGTCCAGGACTCTCACCCTCTGGACACAGAAAGCCATGTCAGCAACTGTTAATGACAATTTTGATCTACCAGCCCACCTGGCCAAAATGCCATCCACTAGCTATGTAATACATACTGTCCATCTCGCTCAGCTCTAGCCTTTGCAGCAAAGTGAGCCCTCTGGCTCAAATCCTGGAGCACAGACCCAGCCTCCGAAAAGAACCTGGTGGCTCTCCCTTTAATGAACACTACCCTTTTTGGAAGTGAACTCGACTCCATCATTTACAAAATCAAGCGTGGCAAAAGCAATTTCGTACCCCATGGTTAAGCAGGCCGAATCCTGTCCGAATCTAAGCATTTTCCTCAAAACTTCTCTCAGAACTACAGATCCTTCACAAAACCTAGTTCCAAGGGCTTCCATGGCACCAGAAAGTCCTTCTGAAGTCTTGATGACTGGTTGGAGGGCATCTCAACTTTAAAGAGGCATGGCTTTTCACGTACATCAGACAAATGTGTTCACAGAGTAGTAACCCTTGGCTATGAACCTTCTTTTCTTCATTATCCTCCACCCAGATTCTTGATATCCAGAATCCCAACCAACCCAACAAAACAGCAGACATTCCTCTCAGCCATACAGGAAATGTGCCACAAAAAGGTAATTGTCCCAGTGTCTATACCTCAACACAGTCAGGGGCTTTATTCCAACCTGTTCCTAGACCTGAAATAACTAAAGCAGTTCCTTTATACCCCCACCTACAAAAACATCATCCCCTACCTGGGCGATCTCCTCATCTGAGCACCTTCAAGGTATCTTGCACTTCAAAATGCTAACTCCTGCCTAAACATCCCCCAACTGGCTGGATCCTACCCAGTCTATCATTTTTTTGGGAATACTTTTCTGACTCTCATAGACATTAGGTATTCCTCACCCAAGAAAAGATAACAAAATTTTGTCAACACGCCTTCTCAGCCATAGAGTCTCCAACAATATCCATAAGGAATTCCATGCATCTTTTGGGTCTTATGACCTCCTCATAGACATGGTACCCTACTCCACCAAGACACCAAGCAGTCTCTACAATGGTGGACTAAGCCCCAAAACCTTTCTTCAGGCTGTCCCTGATCCAGACCTGTTACACAAGGTCCATACCTGCACCACAGCCTTCGGATGTTATCCCTGACTGCCAGGCAAAGGTTTGTCCCCCTCTGTAGCTAACACCCTTCTCCAAGCCAGAAATACTACAGAGTCTGGAGGACCTTTCTTAGCTGGTGCAACATAAATAAATTGAATCATGATTCCATCTCTTTGCAGCCTTACAAAATGGTTTCAACAAAGGATTAGCTACCTCCATCAGAAACCATTGGCAGAGCTACAAGACAACAGAACCTTTCTCCAGGCAACACAGCATGTGCACCCTTTCTGCTGCTGCCCCCACTCCCACAATAGGACCTCAACCTGGTGTTATGAGCTCTACAAAGAGAGGCCTTTTAAAGGAGAAGGAAAGGTTAAAACAAAGTAAGCCTTATCAGAAAGGTCCACCTAAATAAACCAGTAAACCCTCAAAGTAGTGCTGCTCTGAGTCCCCTGTCAAAAGAAACACTGTATTTTTTTCCTTCTATTGTGTACACATGGGCTTCTGTATCAGACTTCCTGTTTTCAGCATAAACCTCCAGGGCTAGGGCTTGAGCATGCTCAGTTTGCTCCTCTCCCCCTCCCTTCTGCCCTCCCTGCTGTAATCTGAGCCCAGAGCTATGAGTAAGCAGTGAGAGACTCAGGCAGGAAGTGATGTCACACCAAGCGAATATGGCAGCTGCTATCCTTAACAAACAGAGAGCTTCTAGAGCTGTTTACTCAGGGATGGTAAAACATTCTACAGAATAAATAAAGCATTCTAGCTTGCATTATTGCAGCTAATCTATTGGCAATAAAATGCCTCCATAGCTTTCCTTCTTCTTTAACCCATGCATTCAATCAGTATCAAACTGCTCTCCTTTAAGGTGTCCTTCCTGGTGGCCCTCGCCCCGGCTAGAAGGGTCTTGGAACTTGCAGCCCTCTCCTGCCATCCTCCATTCTATGTTGTCCACAAGGACAAAGTGGTACTCTGCACTTCAAACTTCCTGCCAAAAGTTGTGTCAGATTACCACATAAACCAGGAACTCGTATTGCCTTCCTTGTGTCCAAATCCCTCTAACGCAAAGGAAATGACCCTACATACTCTCTATGTCATCAGAGCCGTCAAGTATTATCTTCACAGGGCTCACCATTTTCGCAAAACAGACTCCATTCGTTCACAAAGTTTCAATGTCTTCTTTTCAGAAGCAGTTATTGGCTGCAAAGTTCTACAAGTGGCAATGTAAAAAAAAAGTACCTACCTTGGTCTTCCATACTACTGTGCTCTACTCTGCAGCAAATTCTGCTTCCTCATCTCTCTTATCTCCCTACCTTCAGCTTTGGGACATGACCCTCAGGTATCTGTGCTGCTTAGGTATGTTAGAAAAAAGGAGATTTGTATACTCATAGATAAATCCTTTTCTTGAAGTCTGATATTGACAGCACAGGGATTCCTACCCTATTGCCTTTTCACCTCTTTTTTTCTCTTTACGCCTGATTACCTCAACTGACAAGGGATGGTCTAACATCAGGAAGAGGAGCAGCAGCCCTGCAGTTTTTTGCTCACAAGCCACTGGTTGGGGATAACTGGTTTAAAGACTAAAAGGTTAAACTTAAAGCTTCAAAAACAAAAAGTAAGGAGCACCTAGAAAAAAGTATTTGAAGCAACTGAACTGAAAAAGCATTTGGTGAAATGCCCCTTTAAAGAAGGCATAGTCACTGTAAACACTTTACTTAAGATTTACTCAGAAATTATATTTATAGTTTGTGGGCAAAGCAGTTAGAACAGGGACGCTGTTACCATAAGGTTCAAGCAGTAGTATGCAGCAGGTTACAAAAGAGTGCAAGGCTGGTAAGGGGGTCAGCCCCTCCGATGAAAAAATGGACAATGTTTTGTTCCAAAACATTCAGTACAGAAAAACATTAATCTTTAGGATTTAACGTTCCTACTTAAATTATGTATCAAATTCTTGTCTAACAGGTCAAAATTTGGGACATTCCAAAGCATTTGTTAAATAAAAATTTGACAAATCCTAGTAAAGAGCTGCTCGGTCACACCAGAAGAGTTGGCCTCATTGAATGGCATCCAACTGCCAGTAATATCATTTTCAGTACTGGCTATGATTACAAAGTAAGACATTTTATATTTTTTCACAATTTTGTAAGATTTTATTTATATTATTTTCATTTATTTATATTTATATATATATATATTTATATATATATATATATTTATATATATATATATATATATATATATATATATATATATATATATATATATATATATATATATATATATATATATATATATATATATATATACTCCCCCGAAATCCCAGCACTCACGACAGATGTACATTCAGGGCCTGGGTGCATGCCACGTGATACTGCATACAATCCTCCTCCAAAGAAGCCGCACAACTCAGGACTTATAAAGAAATGGTGAATTTATTAAATCACACTAACGTTTCGGCTGTCACACCAGCCTTTGTCAAAGTAACAAAATGTTAAAACATTTGCCTATAAATACCCCACCAGTGGCGCGAAAATGTTACAAACCCTCCCACTCTGACGTGTATATCTATAAAAGTACTGACAGAATACTCCCCTACCAAAAAAACCCCAAAGATCAATCAATGAACAATTGTAACATACATATCCATTCAGTAAGTGAACACTACATGCTAAAAAGTGTCAAAGCTAAAATTGTTTCAATATCTGCTGGAATATCCATCCGATACAAGGTTGCAAGGAGGACAAGTGTTTATACAACAGTGATCAAACATACCCATCATAAAAGGTGTAGTAAAATATTGATGAAATACAAATAAAGTGCACATCCTTTAAAAGACTAAGACGCTAATGTTTAGATTAAACATTAAAAATTAAAAATTAGGTCCGAGCTAGCTTACCGCTGCTGTGTGGCGTCATCCGTCGTATCCGTGTGACAAGCATGTCAGTTATCTGCCTCATGATCACCCCAGTGAAAACCCTTATAGACAAAAAAAGACTCTCCGATCCTATACTTCCCGTGTAAAACCGATCACCCGGTGTGAATTATCTCACCCAATGAGCCCTAAATCGGACATATGAACAGAGTCATTGCGCGCACTATCAGTGCGTCAGTATCAAGCTCGTGTCCAATAGGATTTCTTGTTCATTCATCCCTCTGCATCCGTATGCGCGTCATCACCATGGTGAGTATTGTAGTAGAAATAACATCCGCGATCTGTCAAACGGATCTCACGATTCCCATCATGCCAAAACATCGGGCAGGAAAACACGTAGCGCTCATAGGTGAAAGGTCTCTCAGGGCCATTTGTGTAATTATTCAAGATCACTCGTATAGACGTGTCCACATCACAACCCATCAAGAATGGTTGCTAAAAATAAGCACAAAATAATAAAAAAACAGAATACTAAAGAACAAACAAAATACCATAAAAACAAATTAAAAAGATTGACAAAACTATACTTTCCTCAATATCTAAAGTGTGTATAAACTCAATCAATAATACTAATACTAAAAGTTTATTGTAACTAGGGTCATATTAGACACCCCAGTCATATTAGACACCCCAGGGTATGTAGACCTAGCTGAATCGGAGGAAAATCACGCTCCCTCACTGTTCCACTAGCCAGATCGAATAGGGGAAAGTGATCCTTGTTGGTATAAATGACCTCCCTCTGTCCAGTATAGTCCCCCCAAATGGACCTAAGTTAACCATTGGATGTGGGAAATTGTTGTACAAGTATATCTATGTGTGAAATGGCAACAATTACTATAATAAAAACAAGAGGATACATCGATGAAAAACAGGTGTCCTTTCTGGACCTTACTGTGAAACTTGTGGAGGGGAATGTTCAAACGACTACCTATAGGAAGCCTACTGATCGCAACACTATACTACTCTATACCTCTTGCCATCCACCCCACACACTGAAAAGTATTCCGTTCTCACAAATGATCCGGATGGTTAGGAATAACACTGCCATTGGAAGCATTGGAGACCGGCAAGGCTGAAACCCCGGTGGCACTACATTTTTTGAAGTATAAACACACCCTAGCGAGTTTTCGATGCATGATTATTGATCATATTCCAAGACCTATGCGAGGTGGTGATCGTGAAAGACTACTTCTGCAAGCTGAATTGAGATGGATCCATAGGTTAAATACGATCAGCCCTGGTGGCCTGAATGAGATGGTGTCTTATTCTCCTTTTTATTAGGGGTGTTTACAATATATGAGTGAAGTTTAATTGTTCTACTCCCTTTTATTAGGAGTTCCCAGTTTCTGGGTTTGCAGTTTGGTATGAGGGTGGGTAGCTACCTTTTAAGATCGAGCAGATAGTGGATATCGGATGACTTTAAGCTAATTTGTCTAGATTTATACATTTCTTTATTAACCCGTTAGAATGGCAACTACAACAGAGGTATACGGGGTGATTAGCAACATAGGATTGTATCCTCTTGTTTTTATTATAGTAATTGTTGCCATTTCACACATAGATATACTTGTACAACAATTTCCCACATCCAATGGTTAACTTAGGTCCATTTGGGGGGACTATACTGGACAGAGGGAGGTCATTTATACCAACAAGGATCACTTTCCCCTATTCGATCTGGCTAGTGGAACAGTGAGGGAGCGTGATTTTCCTCCGATTCAGCTAGGTCTACATACCCTGGGGTGTCTAATATGACCCTAGTTACAATAAACTTTTAGTATTAGTATTATTGATTGAGTTTATACACACTTTAGATATTGAGGAAAGTATAGTTTTGTCAATCTTTTTAATTTGTTTTTATGGTATTTTGTTTGTTCTTTAGTATTCTGTTTTTTTATTATTTTGTGCTTATTTTTAGCAACCATTCTTGATGGGTTGTGATGTGGACACGTCTATACGAGTGATCTTGAATAATTACACAAATGGCCCTGAGAGACCTTTCACCTATGAGCGCTACGTGTTTTCCTGCCCGATGTTTTGGCATGATGGGAATCGTGAGATCCGTTTGACAGATCGCGGATGTTATTTCTACTACAATACTCACCATGGTGATGACGCGCATACGGATGCAGAGGGATGAATGAACAAGAAATCCTATTGGACACGAGCTTGATACTGACGCACTGATAGTGCGCGCAATGACTCTGTTCATATGTCCGATTTAGGGCTCATTGGGTGAGATAATTCACACCGGGTGATCGGTTTTACACGGGAAGTATAGGATCGGAGAGTCTTTTTTTGTCTATAAGGGTTTTCACTGGGGTGATCATGAGGCAGATAACTGACATGCTTGTCACACGGATACGACGGATGACGCCACACAGCAGCGGTAAGCTAGCTCGGACCTAATTTTTAATTTTTAATGTTTAATCTAAACATTAGCGTCTTAGTCTTTTAAAGGATGTGCACTTTATTTGTATTTCATCAATATTTTACTACACCTTTTATGATGGGTAGGGATGTAGCGAACGTCGGAAAAAAAGTTCGCGAACATATTCGCGAACTTGTGCAAAAACGCGAGCGGTTCGCGAACGGTTCGCGAACCCCATAGACTTCAATGGGAAGGCGAACTTTAACATCTAGAAAAGACATTTCTGGCCAGAAAAATGATTTTAAAGTTGTTTAAAGGGTGCAACGACCTGGACAGTGGCATGCCAGAGGGGGATCAAGGGCAAAAATGTATCTGAAAAATCTGCCTGTGTGTGCTTGGAAGAGATAGTGTAGGGGGAGAGCTGTTAGTGATTTCAGGGACAGATGATAGTAAGTTTGCTGGCTAGTAATCTGCTTGATACTGCTCTGTATTGGAGGGACAGAAGTCTGCAGGGATTTGAGGGACATTTTAGCTTAGGTAGCTTTGCTGGCTAGTAATCTACTGTTCTCTTTAAACAACTGCCATACGTTGACCTTGTAGGCATTGTTTGGTGTTTTTTCTGGAGACGGTAATATTATGGATATTTAGACAGAATGTGAACAAGGTCACACAGCTCGATGGCGGGTTGAAGAAAACAGTGTGCAAATAATGCCTACAAGGCCAACGTATACACTACTACAGCGGTGGATACGGATTACGTAAAATATATGAATGCTGCTTGAAAAAAGTGACTCCGGTGTTTTTTCTGGAGACGGTAATATTATGGATATTTAGACAGAATGGGAACAAGGTCACACAGCTCGATGGCGGGTTGAAGAAAACAGTGTGCAAATAATGCCTACAAGGCCAACGTATACACTACTACAGCGGTGGATACGGATTACGTAAAATATATTATGGCTGCTTGAAAAAAGTGACTCCGGTGTTTTTTCTGGAGACGGTAATATTATGGATATTTAGACAGAATGTGGTCACACAGCTCGATGGCGGGTTGAAGAAAACAGTGTGCAAATAATGCCTACAGGGCAAATAATGCCTAAAAGGTCAACTTATACACTACTACAGCGGTAGTAAAATAAAAAAAAGTAAAATAAAAAAAAATGAATATTAAAAAAAAAAATTAAAGTTGGTGCTGCTGAACTACTAGGAGCAGCAGATTAGCACACCAGTCCCACTCCCCAACACTGCTAGACTAATAGCACTGGGCTCTTATAGTAGTAGTAGTAGTAGTAGTAGTAAAACAACAAAAAAATAAATAAAAGCAGTCCTTACAAGGACTACTGTTATTGCAGCAGTCAGCAGATGAGATCAGAAGCAGGACAGCTGCCCACTGCAGCTACATACAGAGCACTGCAGTAGAAGGTAGATTACTAGCCAGATTACTAGCCAGCAAAGCTACCTAAGCTTAAATGTCCCTCAAACCCCTGCAGACTTCTGTCCCTCCAATAACAGAGCAGTATCAAAACGATTACTAGCCAGCAAACTTTCAACTGTCCCTGAAATCACTAACAGGCAGCAGCTCTCTCCCTACACTATCTCTTCAGCACACACAGGCAGAGTGAAAAAACGCTGCAGGGCTTCGGTTTTTATAGGGAAGGGGAGTGGTCCAGGGGAGAGCTTCCTGATTGGCTGCCATGTACCTGCTGGTCTGGGGTGAGAGGGCAAAAAAAAGCGCCAACAATGGCGAACCCAAAATGGCGAACGTCGCGCGACGTTCGCGAACTTCCGGCGAGCGCGAACCCCCGATGTTCGCGCGAACAAGTTCGCCGGCGAACAGTTCGCGACATCTCTAATGATGGGTATGTTTGATCACTGTTGTATAAACACTTGTCCTCCTTGCAACCTTGTATCGGATGGATATTCCAGCAGATATTGAAACAATTTTAGCTTTGACACTTTTTAGCATGTAGTGTTCACTTACTGAATGGATATGTATGTTACAATTGTTCATTGATTGATCTTTGGGGTTTTTTTGGTAGGGGAGTATTCTGTCAGTACTTTTATAGATATACACGTCAGAGTGGGAGGGTTTGTAACATTTTCGCGCCACTGGTGGGGTATTTATAGGCAAATGTTTTAACATTTTGTTACTTTGACAAAGGCTGGTGTGACAGCCGAAACGTTAGTGTGATTTAATAAATTCACCATTTCTTTATAAGTCCTGAGTTGTGCGGCTTCTTTGGAGGAGGATTATATATATATATATATATATATATATATATATATATATATATATATATATATATATATATATATATATATATATATATATATATATATATATATATATATATATATATATATGTATATATGTAGAGATGTTTAACCAGGGTGGGTAGGGTTTGGGTTGGGATTGTCACTAATATGATTTCTTGTATATATAGCACTTTTATATAGCTGTATTGCTGCAGTGAGTCAAGGCAGCACTTTAAATGAACAGCAAACTTACAAGTCCTCATTACCATAGACCTGCATACTTATTTATTCAAGTGGTAATTCTTAAAATATAAGATATAATCTTTCTGTCCCATGCCAACATATTTTTTCTTTCATATCTGGGGCAATCAAGAATGCAGCCTGCGTTTTAGTATGCAGTATTCTGAAACAAAATAGATATTGTTCTCTTACTTACCTTTTACTTACAAAATCTTTGCAAAAATGTACTCATGAATTTTCAGTTTATGACTTGACCAAAAAAAAATGATTTCCTTTTTCTCGGTTTAATAAAACAGTACCTTGTACTTGATCTAAACTAAGATATATTTAATCAAATCCTTATTGGAAGCAAAACCAGCCTTTTGGGTTTACATGATTTTTGAGTAGACCTAAGGTATGAAGATCCAAGTTACGGGAAGATCTAGAAAGCAACAGGTCTCAAGCATTCCTGTTAACAGGTCACATGCCTGTACCATTAAAATAGAGCAAAAACATATGTAGCAATGTATTTAGGTATATTCTTTATATACTATGTCACAGAGCTAAAAGGTAAGGGAATCTTTTAATTCCAGATTCTATCTTACTTTTCGTACAGATATCTATATATCCCCAACTTCAGCCCAATAAAATTTGCCAGGGTTTTAGTTTGTGTGCTATTGATATTTTCCACACTTTAGTCATGGGTGTGTCCCAAATCCGAAACTTTTGATAGGTGCGTTTAGGGTTTCTAGCAACTGTGATACAAATTAAATTTCTGGATATCATTTAGTATTTTAATAAATCTGCCCTTTAACAGTTGCCAAATTATGTTAGTTAACATTATATGACTTAAGTTTTATCCTGTGTATCCGTTTAATCATAATTCTGTAGTGTTTAATATTTGTTGCCTGGCATTTTATTCTGTGTAAAAGTCCATTATCAACATTGCCTCTTCTATAGTACATGATACCAATTTGAATGATGTTAATTGTTGTTTTTGCAGATTATGATATGGAATATTGACAGTGATGACCCTGTTATTTATAGTCCTGTGAGAACAATTGAGTGTCACAAAGATGTGATTCTTTCTATGTCATTTAACACAGATGGTAGTCTTCTTGCCACATCTTGCAAAGACAGGATAATTAGGGTAATTGACCCCCGCCAAGGGACTATTATACAGGTTAGTATTTCTATCTTCATTGTAAATGGCAATTATTTGCCAGGAAAGTGTGTTAATGTATTTTAATGATAAAGGATTTCAGTTTATTGCAGCATAAAAATTAGAAATTCTAAAATTCTTTACTCAGTATGATCTACATTACAAAAAATATAGTACTATAGTGGTAGTAACATTCCATGTTTTAGATATTTGAAAATGAAACTTGTTTTTTTTTTAATATTTTTGCTGGATATGAAGACCTTATAAAAAAAATTCCTGTGTCACATAACACGGAGCTAAAAAGAAAGGTGTGACCTAAAAGTTTTAAGGGAGCTGTCTCCTCAGACAAAAATACTAAGGTTTCCTCTTCACAATGCTCCCCGTGAACTGAAATACAGTAGCAAAATATTGGTTATTTTAAAGAAACTAATTATTTCATGCCATTACATTGTTCTATATATTTCAATATTTTGTATCCTAGTAGGATATTTATATATAGCTTTCATTTCAAAATTGTGTACTGACAACCAGGGGTGTTTTGGGGGGCCTTTCCACCCTGGGGCGGCCATTCTAAGGCAGCCTTCCCCTCACACCTGGCGCATACAATTTCAAGCACTGGAGCGGGTGTGGGGGGGCAGCATCACTGGTTTTGAGAGCGCTATTGCGCTCTGTGCACTAGCAGAGTTGAAATTCCGAAAGTTTAGAAAGGCTTAAAGGCTTTTTTTTGCCTTTAGACTACTTAGTATATGAATATATATGGTCTTTAAGACAGGACTGGACTGATGGTGGATATCCTCATTCTCAACAATGGCATAATCATGGTTCTCTTCATGCAATAAAGGACTCTTTTCTCTGAGTCTCTGATAACTCTTTTGATTGATTCTATTGATGCTCCGAGATCACTTGGCACATCAGTTGGCACATCTTTAGGTTGAGTCATTGCCCATGTTACTGGAAGAATTACATGACCTGAGCCTGATGTTCTAGAGCAGTGATCCCCAACCAGTAGCTCATGAGCAATATGTTGCTCTCCAACCCCTTGGATGTTGCTCCCAGTGGCCTCAAAGCAGGTGCTTATTTTTGAATTCCAGGCTTGGAGCCAAGTTTTGGCTGCATAAAAACCAGGTGTACTGCCAAACAGAGCCTCAATGTAGGTTGACAATCCACATAGGGGCTAATAAATGACCAATCACAGCCCTTATTAGGCACCCCAGGAACATTTTACATGCTATGGTTGCTCCCCAACTCCTTTTGCTTCTGAATGTTGCTCACAGGTTTTAAATGTTTGGGATCCCTGTTCTAGAGCTTAAGTTCATCCATGCACTGGGATTCAAATCATTTGAATAGGTTTACGTATTTGAACTTATTTTTTCTTCTCCATTAGAATTGTTTAAACAATTCCCAGACTGTAGTACCATAAACTTCCCATACACTTTCAGCTAGTGACTCTCAGCCACTTTTGTCCAAGTAGTTTATTTTCCCAAGTATGAAGGCAGAATAGTAGCTTTCCAAGTTGTAACTGCAGTTCAATCCTGTTAAGTTTGCACAAGGCCAGAGCAAAGAAGCAGATCAGCTTGAATTGGCCCATCACAAATTACTGATTTTACCAGTATGTAGCCACAACACAAAGAAAATCCTACAGACCTCTTTTTGATATTTCAGCTTGGACTGCTACAGTGTGCAGTAAAGTATATTCCCTGTAGGGACACCGGTTATGTCCCAGAAATTATAATTATTGCACGCAATGTCAGTGCAGCTTATATTCTATTTATGGTCCTAGCCATAGAAGGCAAATTAGACTTTCCTAATTAGGTAAAGATTATTAAAGTATGCTGAATGTAGAGCTCACCATTTTTCTGGTAGCACTTGTTTTTGTGGATGCAGCATATGGGGCCCTTTCAAATATTTCTGACAACTTAAATGCAAGGCTTTTATGCAATGTGTCATGCTGGCCTGTGCTTTATTAATCTGCGTTCTATGTTGCTTTTTGAAGCAAATGTACTTATTCATCTAGTTATGGAGCATAAGGAGGTGCAGCTCATGTTGGGGCCCTGTTCTTAACACCTGCCTTAACTACCTCCTGATTCTGCTGTCTGTTCTGAGCGCCGGATTTTTATTCCAGCATAAAGCAGCATTCCCTGAAGCAAGCAAATGCTGTTTATTTGAGCACTAAGTGGTGTACTCTTGTACCCCTTAGTGCTCTAGTACTTGAGTTCTGGGGTAAAGTCAATGACACCTCATGTGTTTTGGTGATAATGTTGCTTTAAGAACTTGACCCAAAAAACAATGCTCTGATATTTCATAGAAGTATTATTGTGACTATGCCATATGTGAGGAACATATGGTATCGGATATAGAAGCTATAGCTCTGAGCACGTTCTATCTTCTTGACACCTGGATTATGGACTAAAAAATGCTAAATCTGATAGAAAATGTTAATATATAATATTAATTATATGAGGTGAAATACTTCATATCCACGCTTAACATGCTTCTTTGTCCCTTCCCACCTTTAATTTGAATATTCAAATTAGGATTCGGTTTCAATTCAGTATTCAGGGATTCGGCCGAATCCAAAATTGTGGATACGGTGCATCCCTACTCTTTTGTACTTTGTAGTCTTCCTCCTACTTTAGAGTATAAGAGGCATAGGCGGATTTTCAATAAGGCTAGTGTAGGCTAAGCCTCCCCAACCCTTTCTGATCCCTAAAATAAAAAGAAATAAAACAAAATAAAACCTGCTCAGTTGCTGACTGCACTGTTCCTTTAATCACGGATTGGTAGCTAAGGTCCGCCTCCAAACCACGATGCTGAAGAGATCAGTTGCACTCTGATTGGATATATGTGGTTTGTAGCTTGTCCAATCAGAGCACAGCTGACTTTACAGAAAGGACTGAAGACAGCAAGGCAGACTGATATGAAGAAGTTGGAATATCTAGCTGGCCATGTTTGCAACTTTCATTCCACTCACAGGTACTATATACAGCAGCAACAGCTTGAATAAGTATTAAAGGTTTTTTTAGGTTCTTTTTATTTGCTCCATTTTGTGCCTCGACCCACTGTCTCCCACTGAGTATAATGTGCCAGGACCCACTGTCTCCCACTGAGTATAATGTGCCAGGACCCACTGTTTACAGCTGAGTATAATGTGCCAGGACCCACTGTTTATAATGTGCCTGTACCCACTGTCTCCCACTGAGTATAATGTGCCAGGACCCACTGTTTACAGCTGAGTATAATGTGCCAGGACCCACTGTTTATAATGTGCCTGTACCCACTGTCTCCCACTGAGTATAATGTGCCAGGACCCACTGTCTCCCACTGAGTGCAATGTGCCAGGACCCACCATCTCCCACTGAGTATAATGTGCCAGTTCCCTTTAAGTTAGCCAGTATATGGTCAACTTTAGCCTCTCCATACAAAAAAATCACCCTCTGATGCTGGCTCCTATTAATTCCAGATCATTCTGCATTTTCAAGCTGTACTACCAAATGGTATAAACAAAAGTAGGGGGCTCTATATGGAAGCTCTTAAGTGACCAAAACCTAGTGTTTATAGTAACCCAAAATGGTGTCACAAGAATGGGGCTGGAACGGTCAGATAGTTTGGATGGTGAGACAAAGTAACACTTCTCAATGAGGCCAGAGTGAGAGAGAGAGAGATAGTGAAAAAGAGAGAGATTGTGAGCATGGAGATTTCAAAAGCGAGGAAGCGAAGACGACAGATCGACGAAGAAGAACAACTTCTTTCCCCTGGGTGCTGTCATGATCCCAAAAGGGTGAGGCACCAGGGTGATCAACGTGGGACGTGCCACCCTTCAGCTAGGGACCCAGCACTTCAAAATGAGCCTTGGAACACCTTAGCTCACATAGGCATTGGCCTAGAGACCTTCAAGGAGTATGGGGAAGACGCCTACATGTACAACAAGAGCCTTGAAGAGAGATTTATGGCTTTGAACTTTCTACAAAGTCAGCCAGAAATCACTTTGGCGTCATGGTATGAGTTCACCAGCCTGCTTGTCTTCATACACAGACGTCTGAAGTTGGACTTTAGGTCTCTGTGCTTGACTGTCAACCTTCTGGAGCGGTTTCTTGCCCGCACTGCTCCCATCAAGACCACCGACCTGAACAGAGTAGGAGCCACTTGCTTCAATATAGCCTACAAGTTAGTTGACAAATGGCAATTCGGCCTATGGAATTGCCTAAAACTCTTTGATGACACCTTTACAAAGAAGAAAATGAACCAACTGGAGCGAGTCATCATTTGCAGATTGTTTTTTGAACTGTTGGCACCGACCATCGATGACTTCTTGGAGTATTTCACCCTCCGGAGAGAAGCCAGCCAGAAGAAGCATGTAGCTGTCGAGCAGACAAAAGAAGCCATTGCCCTGACGGCTGCTAGAGACATCGCCGCACTGAGCCTGACCCACCATCATGAGTTTTATACTTATGCACTCTCCATGATGGCTCTGTGCTGCCTGAAAGTAGCCATAAAATTCTACCCTTCAGGCAAACCCATCAACGTGGATCCTGCTGAATACCCAGATCACGTAATGGAAGAGTGTGTCGGGAAGATCATCGCTCTGGTATCATCCAGGCAGAGCTTTTTACACATGCTGCTTCCAGCAGTGTTTCCAAGAAGAACAGCAGAGGAGACAGAGACAAGCGCCTCCCAGAAAGAACCCGAAGGTGGTGAGGCAGAAACATCCAGGCAGGAACAGGGTTCTGACCCCTTGGAAATGGCCCAGGGATCTGGCCTTTCCATCTATCATCAAGGGGTACGTTTGCAATACAGGCACCCATACATTCCCACATATCCATACTACCACCCTCACATGCACCCATACATTCCTACATATCCATACAACCACCCTTACAGGCACCCATGCATTCCTACATATCCATACAACCACCCTTACAGGCACCCATACATTCCTACATATCCATACAACCACCCTTACAGGCACCCATACATTCCTACATATCCATACAACCACCCTTACAGGCACCGATACATTCCAACATATCCATACAACCACCCTTACAGGCACCCATACATTCCTACATATCCATACAATCACCCTTACAGGCACCCATACATTCTTACATATCCATACAACCGCCCTTACAGGCACCCATACATTCCTACATAATCATACAACCACCCTTACAGGCACCCATACATTCCTACATTTCCAAACTGGTAGCCATACATGCACCACACAGACACACACCCCCTTACTGACATACAGTCATACATGTATTTTAGTAGAATTGAATAGGGCATATTGATCCTGGGAGTAATTCCGATTGCCGTTAATGAGTCAGGAAGGAATTTTTTCCTCTAGTGAGGTTTTTTGCCTTCCTTTGGATCAAACAGCCTTTTGTGGGTTCTGTTGGGACACTTATTACTGAAATACAATAAAGCTGTGACCATCACAGATTCACCTCAGAACAGTTGTCCGTGTCTTTATTTAAGGATTGGGTACTCGGTAAAGCTTTTTCCCTGTGTTAAGACAGAGCTGTGACTGGTGCTTATATCCTACTGTGCTTGATTAATAAAAGAAAATAAAAAGGTCAGGACAGGCAGTTGCTCAGAGGTCCAAACAAAGGAACTCAAGGAAACGAGGGCCACCATTTTATTGCATTTATTGCACCGAACAATAACATGCTGCTGATCAGCAGTCTATTGCTGGAAAACCTGTACAGGTATGGGACCTGTTATCCAGAATGCTCTGGACCTGGGGTTTTCGGGATAAGAGATCTTACCATAATAAGTGTACTAGAAAATTGTGTAAACAGTAAATAAACCCAATAGGCTGGTTTTGCTGCCAATAAGGATTAATTATATCTTAGTGTGGATCAAGTACAGGGTGCTGTTTTATTATTACAGAGAAAAAGGAAATTGTTTTTAAAAATTAGAATTATTTGATTAAAATGGTAGTCTATGTATCCTGTAATTCTGAGCTTTCTGGATAATGGGTTTCCAGACAACGGATCCTATACCTGTATTCTGATTTGCTGTACCACATCCAACTCTCTTAGCTGATAGATACTCCCCTGCCCGTACCCTTAGGTTGCAGCACAACACCCAGCAAGGATATATGTGTTTTAAATAAAACCCTGCAAGCTGGAAACCTGAAAGCTAAATCCCCACCGGGCATGGCCTGTAATTTTCTATCATTCTAAATCTGTGAAAATGCCACACAATCCCTTCCTGTGAAGTCCTTTCATGCAGATGTTACAGAGTAAAACAGGAACCGGGTGAAGATGTGTAAGTGTGTGCTTTAACAAGGCAGCACAGACACCTAATAACAACCAACTGATCCCATCTAAAAACAAATGCTCTTTAAGGTTACAATGGCATTATTATTGCTACTTTTCATTACTCATCATTTCTATTCAGGCCTCTCCTATTCATATTCCAGTCTCATCCATAATGGATGGTTGCTAGGGTAATTTGGACCCTAGCAACCAGATTGCTGAAATTGAATTGAAACAGACTGGAGAGCTGCTAAATAACAAAAACTCATAACAAATTAAAACCAATTACAAATTGTTTCAGAATATAACCCTCTACATCACAAAAACTTACCTTAGAGGTGAACAACCCCTATAATCAGGCCCGGACTGGCAATCTGTGGGTTCTGGCAAATGCCAGAGGGGCTGCTATAAGATGCCATAGAAAGTCAGTATTTAGTGGGCTGGTGGGGCTGTTTGGGCCTATATGTGAGCTGATTGGGCCTCTGTGTACCTGAAATGCCAGGGCCTATTCTAATTCTCAGTCCGGACCTGCCTATAATGATCTATTGTAAGCAACTTTTCAATTGGTCTTAATTTTTACTGGTTTTTGAATTATTAACCATCTTATTCTGCTTCTTTCAAGCCTGCAACTAAAATACTACCTGATTGCCAGGGGTCACTAACTGCAGCAGCCCAAAAACAATCTGTGGTCGTCATTATTAGTACTTGTTATTGATTATATTACTATTCAGTCCCTGGCCCTGAATGGGGAGTGTATACACAAATGTTGGTAAGAAACTCTAGCACCCCAATAATAACAATTAGTAGATAGCACAATAAAGCATAGAACTATAGCAGGAACATCACCAGGCTCACCTTGTTGGGTCGATTATTCTCTGCAAGAACCGGCTTCCCCAGTTTTGGGAGTTTGGAAGCCACTGGCTGAGATGGGTGAAGGGACGGCATCATGGTGAAGGATACGGCTAGAACAAGCAATGACATTATGGAGATGAATTAAAATTACAATAGTAATGGTAAAGCATTCTGCATAATAAATATAGTGTTATAGCTTGCACTAGTGTGGCTAATATATTGATAATAAACTGCTTTGGTAGCTTTCCTTCTCATTTAAGGCTTTGATGTACCATGTGGGATAAGCATTAATGATGCTTTGCATTGTATACTGTTCGATTAAACATTTGATAATTAGATAATATAAAAAGATATTTATTGCTGAGAAGCAAAAGTAGTACTACTAGTTCTAAAGCTCAGCCAAGAGTGCTTGTCTAGCTGATAGAGGTAGTTTTCTTGGCATGGTTGCTGCTGTAGGAGGACAGGCCCAGTTTTAAACCTTGTGTACTTTGGTTTGATGCCTCAGTCTGCTCTTGTTGCCTTTGGGCCATTTCTATAACATGGAACTCTACAGTAAGCAACATATGAAGGTCCCGAGTATGCATATGCACCTGTATGGCATGCTGCAGCAGATATTCCTGAAATCAAATTAAGTCACTCAATGCAAGTTCCAATGTACAGATCTGATTGTTAGATTTCCCATAAAATAATCAGTTCTACTGCAGTTCTAAATGTTTGTCTGAATACCTGAAGCTGACACAAACCCTTTTCCTTTTGAAGTATGTTCAGTAATAACTATATACAGCAAATTATAAAATAAAAAGCTACAGTTGTACTTAAAGGGGTGGTTCACCTTTAAGTTAACTTCTAGTATATTATAGAATGGCTTTCTAAGCCACTTTTCAATTGGCCTCGGCTCAGATTACAGGAGGGAGGGGGGAAAAGGGAGGGAGAGAGAGGAGCAAACTGAGCATGCTCAAGTCCTAGCCCTGGAGTTGTATTCTGAAAACAGGAAGTCTGATACAGAAGCCCATGTGTACACAATAGAAGTACTCAGAGCAGCATTACTTTGAGGGTTTACTGGTGTATTTATATAGACCTTTCTGATAAAACGTATTTAATTTTAGCCTTTCCTTCTCCTTTAAAAGATAACATGAAGCCTTAAAAATTGTCTCCCAGTGTGTTCAATGTGAGTTGCCTGAAAGCACTAGTTGCCATTCTTCTGGTGACAGTTGAATGGAAAAAACGACAGGAAAACACAAATGCCCAAAAAGTGTTGGAGGTTTCAGGCCAATGCCATAAAATACCATGGTAGGTGGCAGAAAGAGATAAAGGGTAAGTGACAACTCGCTTTATGAAAAGAGCAGAAGGCAGAATGCCAGAGAACTGCAGCAGGTGCCACCATGCCATGTGGTTAAGAGTGGTCCTTCTGGTACAAAATGTAGATATAGTGACTTGCATTTGTCTCACTTATATGGAACACACATAATCTCTACCCTCAATATGCACATTAACCCAAGTTAACAGTATACCCATTCATCTAACATGGTACTAACTACCTACTGAAAACCTATAATTGAAAAACCCTATAAGTGATGTCAGGGAGAAAACAAAAAGAGGAACAACTTGACAAAAGATTGGAAGCCTTAATGTAATAATGGATGGAAGCAGACCAGGAACCACAGTGCTGTCTGCAATGAACTTTTCATTAGAAATAGCATGTTTCAAGCAAAGTTGACATTTGATAAAGGGCAAAAATTTGCTCAAAGAGCGAAGTGAGTAATAAGAGTTAATTGCAGAACAGCACTGTGGTTCTTGGCCTGCTTCCATCTGTTATATACACATTGACTACATTGCACCACCTAGGACATTTTATTTGTTGGAACCTAAAGGAATGACAGGACTGGCATAAGACATTACAGCAAAATACTCTGGAAGCCTCTATACAGGACTGCAGGTAATTGCATCTGGATTCTATCCACATCAGCATACTTATCTTGATCCATGCAGATTACATGTCCTTTCTCTCAGTTTGAATGCCAGAAAAAATACTGGGTGTCTCTAGCAGCTGTAAACATTCAATGGAAGCTAGGCACTGTGTAAAGATAGGACCATGGCCTTTTCCACGTTATCCAATTAGCCCCTTTGGTTAATCAAACAGTCAGATCACAGACAGTGAAGGTCACATATCACTGCTCTACCCTTATGGATCAGGATGAAGAGAGTTGGATCTGTCCCTTCTAGTTGAGACTGGCATACTGGGTTTTGTGTACGTATAAGAGATCCGGGCTGTCTTTGAAAAATGTCCTACTTGTAATGGCTGGACTATGTTTGACAAAAGGCCATGCTGGGCCTGAAACATTCCTGTCCTAGTCCAGAAATTATTGCTCACTGTGTAACCAACTTACTAGCCCCTCAGCTCAGTCGGTGCGGAAAGCAACAAGTTTAAAACCACTGGAACATTTTTCACCCCTTGAAAGTAAATGTTCAGGGCACATCACTAAGCTTATTTGGAGTCACTAGATTAGCTAGACAGGTAAAAATAAATATATGTGGTCACTATTTAAACTAAATCTGACCTACTGGTGGACTAGCTGTATGCTCCAACTTTGTTCCAATTAAAGTGGCAGAGGGCCACGTTTACCTTAATGCCATGGGACTACAACAGAAATGCAAAGTACATCCGGTTTCCCATGAGACCAAACAATACCCATGGATAATGCAAATTACCACAAACTTTTTTTTTACAATGAAGGCTGTTGTCTAATATGTCAGATATGATAATGGGACAAACAAACACATTAGTATATATGGGACCTTATATTAGAATTTATTCAAGTGTTCTCTTTTAAGACAGGCAGCAATATGGCACAGATACTGAAATATATATAACAAACAAGAGAAAGTTGTGCTCACCACTATTTTTTAAAACCATTAGGCGGGGGTGCAATGAGGGTGTGACCACAAAATACATATAGTCAACTACAAGAGGTCCTCTGCACTCAACCCATTATCAATATATTTAAGACAGAGACATTTTGTGCATACTGCTACTAAAAAATGCCTTACCCTTTAAACAACACAGGGATTGTTTGTCCATATATTGCAATATATTTAAGCTGGCCAACTACGTCAAAGTCATCCCATATCTGGCCAGTCCTATGCTTAATTTTCATCTGATTCATTAAGAATTCAATTGCTTAATTATACATTTTACAAAGGGACTAAGTTTTACCTGCAACTTACTAGCTGCTTTCAAAGTAAAACTCCCAAACTTGGCTGCCCTTTTATTAGACACCAGTGGGATCACCTGACTATAGCTGGGAAGGGTGGGAGCTACAACATGGAGCTGGTCACTGCTCCTGTATAACTATAACAAACAAGAGAAAGTTGTGCTCACCACTATTTTTTAAAACCATTAGGCGGGGGTGCAATGAGGGTGTGACCACAAAATACATATAGTCAACTACAAGAGGTCCTCTGCACTCAACCCATTATCAATATATTTAAGACAGAGACATTTTGTGCATACTGCTACTAAAAAATGCCTTACCCTTTAAACAACACAGGGATTGTTTGTCCATATATTGCAATATATTTAAGCTGGCCAACTACGTCAAAGTCAGGTCTGGCCAGATATGGGATGACTTTGACGTAGTTGGCCAGCTTAAATATATTGCAATATATGGACAAACAATCCCTGTGTTGTTTAAAGGGTAAGGCATTTTTTAGTAGCAGTATGCACAAAATGTTGAGTGCAGAGGACCTCTTGTAGTTATATATATATATATATATCCTGTCACCCATTTATTATATAAGTGGAAATCAGCAGGTCTATATACATATATCTGCATAGGACTATGACGTTTCCTAACACAAACATGACACACTAAGATGCCAATCCGTCCTTATATTATAAGTCCTTAAAGCCTAAATGGTGGTAATAAGAAGCTGCTGCTGCAGCAGGGAAGCTAAGAGCTCGCTAACACAGCATAGCACCATAATGGCCGCACAGCCCGGTTTTGATGTGAGCGAACACCTGCGCTGCGCCCAGTTAGCTTCCGCAGACCTTTCTGGCAGGAATGCAACTGGTTTTATCGCTCAGTTTAGTTTCTTCACTTGCACTATCACAGGCGCGTCACTTTCTTCTTCCTGGTGTTGATACTGATACTCCTTCAGATCACCCTCCCCTCTTGTCTGTGGCTGCAGCAGCTCCAGTCCCCAACCCCAGCAACAAATACACATGTGTGGAGAGCTGGGCATCCTGCGTGAAGACTGTCGTTATCCATTGGCTGGGCTGTGGCGTCCACATGCGGGGCTGGACTTGCTTTATGCTATCAATATGCAGAGACCCACATGTTGTGTACAGCACACTTCTGCCAATAATTCTGTCATCTACCTCACCATTATGCCGCTTAGCGGTCTTAGATTTCCTGTTCAACTATGATAACTCTACCAGCAGCCACAACGCAACGCTACAGCCTGGACGTCATAGGGTAAACTGGTTTAACTTATGCAAGATTAACAAAGAAAATCGTTTGGAGAAGGTTGATTTCCAAACTAGTAAAGGCATTGGCAAACCTGAAAACAATTACAAATAAAAAATCACAGTGTTGACCTGAGTTACCGCTAGCTCTGTGCTAAATATATTTCTTGCACTAGAGGATAAGGTCACTAAATACAAAGCTATATGTGAATTTGAGCAATGGAAAATAGTTTGGAATACATTTTCATAATGCAAATACCAGTATGTGTCACAGGTAAAGTTGCTGTACTGGAGTGTAGAATCAAAGGAATTCCATATGATCTCTTAGTCCATATCCAGACATGTTGGTATTTCTGACCTGGTGCAGTCCTTTCTTAGTCGATATAATTAGCCATGTGTCACAGTAACACAGTTACAGTGTTGATCTGCCCTAACAGTGTGTTTATAAGCTCCTATGTTTGTATTACAATCAACATTCTTCTGGCTGCTGGTGTTGCTGGCCATCAGCGCTGGTGATAGAACATTGGGAATATTTAAGGTGCTTGAAGTTATTTATGATAGTGAAGAAGATAAAAGAGAGGCTGGTTTACATGGCAAGGATGAAAGGCATTGTAGCCCAGTCAGTGGAAATGTATGGAAATGAGGAGTTCCCTGTGCATTAAAGAGATTGCATTACAAATTATAATTGAGGAGCAATATTCTCTAACCTTACTGTCTACTCTCTAACACCAGGGTCACTTGCTATCCTTACATTTGTTAGTAGTGCTAGCATTCTTGTTATATGTGGAACGGCCCTAATCTGCAGCTAAACTGACTCCTGTTGTCTCATAAGTACAATCCTCGTCCCTGTGTCAGTTTTTACATTTAAGAAAGTCTACTTTGCCCAAGGCCCGAGGGCATATAGCTCTGAGGTAGTGCCCAGGTGACAGCCGAGTCCAGTCCTTACTCTTGAGCAACTAGGCCAGATTGTGTACGGGCATCAGATTCTGTAAAATTTGCCTAGAGAGATTATATTATGGATTAGGCCTGCTTGGCAAGCAGCTTGGGTGCCACCAAGTTTTGAACTGAACAGTCTTGTTGCTGCTGTTTTTCTGTCCTGAAACAAGCCCTTTTGGAATAAAGGCCTTTTAAGAAGTCGAATGTGTGGTGCTGTCTATTCATCGAATTAGTCTTGTTTTATCATCAGGCGCATTCATTACATTTCTTTCTTATTTCTGAACAGCACTTTTTCTATAATTTTAATAATAATAATGAGTGCTATACATGTTCTTTTCAAAATAGGCTGGACTCCATCCATTTTTTTGTGGCAAATGAATTAGTATCAGTTACTTAGGACTGAACCATTTGGCCTGTGGGCCCATCAGTTGGTAACTCTTTAGTCAGCCCATGAATATGACAGATTTCAGACTGATCATACTGGAGCGCATTGTAAGACATAAATCCACTTTATGTCCTCAGTAATAAATTACAACTTTTGACAATGCAACATAATATGGCAGGGTTGTCCAACTGGTGACCCCCCCCCCTTATGTGGCCCCCCACAGAAAAGTCTGCCTGCTTTGTCTTTTTACCATGTTTTAGATTTAAAAGGCAACATGGGTGTGGTTTAAAGTGGGTGTGGTTTAAAAACAGGGAGTGGTCAACACTGGCTTCCATTATCGGCCCTCCACCATGTAGGCCAGGAAAATTCTGGCTCTCTGTACCACAGAAGTTGGACAGCACTGTATGGGACTGAATCCGCTGTTTCTCTGACTGTTGAAAATTGCCGGCAAAGAAACTGTTTGTGTGACATTAGCATTAGCCTCCCCAAACCAAAAACTCACCCTCCGCCTATGATTAGAGGAAAAACATATTATAAATATAGTACTAAATAAATGAATTAATTGAGATAATAAACCAAACAAAAGCCCATCCCCACTTAATAGGCTAATGCTATACGTGGTATTTTTCTGCTGCATTAAACAAAATCCATACAGCATAGAAATACCAATAATGCATTCACATTGAAATGAATTAGATCATCCAAATGGCAAGCACATGCATTTCTGATGAATGCACAAATTCCAAACAACTCACAATTTCACATTTCTCAAAAATTACATGAACTTTTCATCAGTATTGATTGCAATGCAAACACAAATGTTCCTACAACACATGGCTGAAATGTGTCAGTTTTCAAGATGGTGCCAGCAATTCTGCATTATTTTTTTTATTATGCCTGGATATGTAAGTACCTGGTGAAATTTGAAGCATGCCTAGAACTGAAATACTAATTGGCAGAGAAGAAAGTCTGCTTGTGGCCTGTCCTAACACAGAACATTAAGCTATGTATAGGAGATGTGTTATTTTCCAGTATTAGGCATCATTAAGGAAGGGGAAATGTTGATGTTAGAGTGCATTCAAAAACCTTTTATCAGTGCAGAGTATAACAGTTGGATTTCAAACAAGGGAGGAAAGATGAATATCTAAGCTTTAAAAATGCATTTCTTGATATTGTTTCATAAAGAAAGAAAGAGCAAATGAGACAAAACCCTATTTATGACCATAATATGGGCTTTATTGCATTATCAAACCTGAAACATGAGCAGCATAACGTAGTGATGGGCGAATTTGCGCCGTTTCGCTTCGCCGAAAAATTTGCGAAATTCGCGAAATGGCAAAAAATTCGCAAAACGGCGCCGGCGTCTCGTTTTTGACGCCGGCGCCCGTTTTTGACGCCGGCGTCCATTTTTCGGCGAATTTTCGCGGGCGTTTCGCTAATTTATTCGCCTGCCGCGAATCGCGCAAATTCGCCGCGAATTCGCGCCTGGCGAATAAATTCGCCCATCACTAAGCATAAGGCATTATCCATTAGCCTAAATGTTTCCATAGATTGTAGCCACTGAAAATTTCAGTTGAGCATAGCGTATATTTATTAATAATTAAGCTGGAGAAACTTAGTGTAATGGCTTCCTTCAAAAAGAACTTGCAATGAGTATTGACTTTTATAAATTACTAATAAAGAACCATTCTTAGCTGCTAAATGCAGAACAGCAAATGCCATTAGTACATGTTGGGTTCTGTGATGGCTCCAGGAAAAACATTTTCTTTGTAGCTCATAGATTGGCATATGCTGTAATGGCTTACTCCTAGCTCTTAAAATGACATTACTCAGGCACCCCCAAGTCCTGAAACCCCAGGCTGGTGCTCCTGTTAGCAGAAAAGTGCCCTTGCCCAGGGTTCTTCTGAACAGGCGCCTCAGAATGATGCTCTTCTTCCACTTCTTCATTCTTCAAAATCCCAGGGCTGGAACAAGTGCAGTAAAGTAATAAAGCCAACTTTTTTGTTAAAGGTTGGCTTTTCCCTCAACTGGAAGAACCCCAGGCCAGGGCTGTTTTCTGCTTATCAACACACTGGTCCTGGTTATCAGGTAATTAAATCACTGGGAGGTACCTAACTTTTGGCACACCCCCTTCCCCCCGGTGATTGTTGCTTTTCTTCTCCTTTCAATGTATGCATATACAGTATATTATATTATGTAATAATAATGGGCATTAAGTCAGTATGCCTCTAACTTTTCTTGTTTTTCAAGGCATGAAATAAATCCCAATATCTATATCAACTATGTCCTATGAATTCACTTTTTATATTTTCACTATACATTGTTTTGTCTTGTTTTCTTGCAGGAGTCCAACTGCAAAATTCACAAAGCCAGCAAAGTTTTGTTTCTGGGAAACATGAAAATGCTGCTATCTTCTGGGACATCCAGGTGGAATAACAGACAGGTTGCCCTATGGGATCAGGTAAGTGTGCAGTGATTCATAGTGGGATATGAAGCAAAACACTAGAGAAGGACTTTTTGAGTGTAGTATGCAGATTTTCTTACATTCCATTGACTGGATTATATAAAAATGATGATTTCATACAACAAACTTGGACCCTTAGGCATTCTGGGGGCCATAAAAATCCAATGGAAAGTTGCATTTATGCCCCAAGCCTCCACAGCCCCTGTTGGCTTTTAAAAAAAATTATATTATAAACCTATAAATGATATATTAAACCTGCTGTTGCAGCTAGAGTAAAACAAATGGGTTTATCAAAAGAATTTACAGAACTTGAACTTATATAAAAGAAGGGGTATACTGACCAAAATTCAGTCAGACTTGTTTTGAATAAGTCTTTCCAGGCCCTTAAATCAGGCCCTATGCCTATTGTGTTTATGAGTTATAGTATGATTCTATAAGTTCTATACATTATTGCAGTGGTGGCACTGTTAGTAAGATATCACTTTAACATGATTTTTTTTCCAGTAAGGATTAATTATATCTTTGTTTGGATCAAGTACAATGTACTGTTCCATTATTATAAAGAAAAAGGAAATACTTTTAAAAAATGTAGATTATTTGGATAAAATAGAGTTTATGGGAAATGGCCTTCTAAATAACAGGTTTCTGGATAATGGATTCCATACCTGTATGTGAGACCTACCTAAAATCAATCATAAGAAGTAATGTACACTGCATAAAATATTGTATAGGCCGTGATTCTGATCCAAACAAGACTACTACTGATTGCCTGCTGGACCACCAAACTGCCTGTAATTGTTTGGCTCAGTACATATACATGGATATGTACATCTTCATAGAACCTAAGGGGTCTATTATGCGGAATGATTGGGACCGGGAGTTTTTTCGAAAAGCAATCTTCCCATAATATTTCACACCTTAAGTCTGCTACATATCATTTAAACTTCAGGATTGTTTTGCCTCCAATAAGGATTAATTATATCTTAGTTGGGATGAAGTACAAGGAACTGTTTTTTATTACATAGATGGGATCTGTTATCTGGAAACCTGTTATCCAGAAAGCTCCAAATTACAGAAAGACTATCTTCCAGAGACTCCATTTTATCCAGATATTCAACATTTTTAAAATGTATTTCCTTTTTCTCTGTAATAATAAAACTGTACATTGTACTTGATCCCAACTAAGATATAAGTAATCCTTATTGGAAGTAGAACCAGCATATTGGGTTTATTTAATGTTTACACAATTCCCTAGTATGCTTAAAGTATGAAGATCCAAATTACAGAAAGATCTGTTATCAGGAAAGCCCCAGGTTCCGAGCATTCTGGATTACTTTGTACAAACAAAAGGGAAATATTTTTTTAGAATTAAAACAGACTTTATGGGATAAGGCCTTCTTGTAATTTGTTTTCAGAATAATAGATTTCTGGATAAGTGATAATATATATATATATATATATATATATATATATATATATATATATATATATATATATATATATTATATATAAATATATTATATATATACATACTAGAATTTTCAATTTAAGCAGCACTTACCAATGTAACTATATTTTCATCTGTAAAATGCAGAATGATCTATCTGTGCCTTTACAGCAAGAAGATTTAGATGGCTCCTCTGGGCTGATCTTCCCATTCTATGACTGTGACACCAACATGCTGTATATCGTGGGAAAGGTATGTATCAGTACTTTTGATCTGTGCTTAGCATGGACATGCAAATGAAATTTCAAGAATGCACCTACAGGGAATCAATCAGTACAATATAATTTTTTTATTTGTACTAAAAAAATGTAATAGACAAGAAGTGAAAAATAGTTTTTTTAAATTGTGAAATTGTTATAGGTTAGGTATTTGTGCTTGGTGAGTATGGTGTACAGAATTTGTTTGATTAAGAAATGTATGCAAAGTAAGCATGCACCAAATACACTATTTTGAGATATCATGAATCTTTTATTAAGGATTTGGCTGAATCTTATAATACGTTACCCTTAACACTCTGTGGTGCTCACTGGTATAACCCAGGGCCGGTGCAGTTTTCTGCTGATAGGAGCACCGGCCCGGGTTTTCAGGTAAGTCAGTACAATCACTTGGGTGCTGCAAGCCTTTCCTTCTCTTTTAAACAGTGGCTTTATATGTAATGGCTTACAAGATGTTTAAAACACTGTGATCTGTGAAATTTGGTAAATAGCTGTATGCTGTCACATGAGTTTTCCTGTTTTAGAGAAAAAGTTTAATAGGGAAAAAAGTGCAGTTTTAGTATGTTATAGAACGGCCAATGCTAAGCAACTTTTCAATTGGTTTTCATTGTTTATAGTTTTATAGTTATTTGCTTTTTTCTTCTGACTCTTTGCAGCTTTCAAATGGGCGTCGCTGGCTCCCTTCTAAAAAGCAAATAAAATATGAAATGGAAATCAATTGAAAAAAAGTCTTTATTTCTGGTGAACAATCTGAAAGCAATTGAACTGAAAAAAGTGTTTGGAACGTGAACAATGCCTGTAAAGAAATGGCTGCTAAAGACATCTCTTGAATAGTGGTGGCCAAATGTTTCCAATCATTCTCCATGGAGTTCTGTTTCATCCCATTGACAAATTATGGATGTTCCCTAGTGCTTTAGGGAACACTATAACTGTCAAGCCTGAATACTAGTAGTATTATTGTGATACAAGTGAACTGATGAAAAAGGGAAAAGATATAATTAAATTAGGGATGCACCGAATGCACTATTTTGGATTCGGCCGACCCCCGAATCCTTTGTGAAAGATTTGGCCGAATCCCGAACCAAATCCTAATTTGCATATGCAAATTAGGGGGAAGGCGAAAACATTTTTTCCTTCCTTGTTTTGTGACAAAAGTCATGCGATTTCCCTCCCCGCCCCTAATTTGCATATGCAAATTAGGATTTGGATTTGGTTCGGCCAGGCAGAAGGATTCGGTGCATCCCTAAATTAAATTAATTATATGTCTGAAGTTGACTTTTAATTTTATTGTTTTAAAAAGCAAAACAGTGCTGGTTTAAGTTTTGCATTGAGATCCACACAGAAAGGTTTCACTTCAAGAATGGGTTGGATGGCTTTTTAGCAAGTGAGGGAATACAGGGTTATGGAAGATAGAATAAGATAGTACAAGTTGATCCAGGGACTGGTCTGATTGCATCTTGGAGTCAGGAAGGACTTTTCCCCCCCTCTGAGACAAATTGGAGAGGCTTTTAATGGGTTTTTTTTTGCCTTCCTCTGGATCAACTAGCAGTTAGGCAGGTTATACTTGATGGACATGTGTCTTTTTTCAACCTAACTTACTATGTTACTCTGTTTCTATATGAGCTGTTTGAAACTGTCCATTAGTTTGTCACACAATGGCCCAAAGTCTGGTTCATAGAGCACCATGAATGGCATTTCACTTCTATTTATCATCATTAAGTTCTGAAACAATTACTTTGTTATTAGCTGTTCTCTTAGTTGCTGTGCCAGGTGAGCCCTAGAGCTGTATGGGAACCTGTAAGGCAGTTACAATTTAGCTCATTTCTGTGCAGGCTACAGGTGTCATCCACAAATAGTTTACAATGTAGCTTGCCTGATTGTTCATCCCCAGGGCCATTCAATTTTGCATTTTGAAACCCAAATTAGACAGCTCTGGGATATCCCTGTGGGTTTTTTGTTTGCAGTAGCAACATACAGTATATAGGCCAAATATACAATCGGTTGACTGAAGAAGATTGGCATGATATCACTGCAAAATTGCTCTGATCTTCAGATTTATCTATGGGTCTGTTGTATCACTCAGCTAAGGAACAAGTATGTGCAAGTTCATTTACAAACTATAGGATGTTATTATATGCATACAAAGGGACAGGCCGGTTTTCTGTAGACAGTAAGGTTAGTTATTGCAGCAGCGGCTCATTTGGAAAATATGGTTTTAGCAGTGTTAAGTTTACTATACTTCACTTTCCAATGGTAAGCACAAAATTACACTGAGCTGTTCTTTAGCTGTTTCATGACTCAGTGAAATTTGTGTATTATAAGAAACAATGTTCCTCCTTTAAATTGGTAGTTCACTTTAAAGTTAACTTTTAGTATGTGATATAATGTCGTATTCTTATCAATAGGTCTTCATTATTGATTCTTTGTAGTTTTGGAGTTATTTGCCTTCCTATTCTACTTTTTACCACTTTTCAAATGGAGGTCGCTGACCCCAGCACACAAGAAACGATTGCTCTGTAAGGCTACAATTTAATTTCTTTTGTTCCTTTTTAATACACTTTCCTATAATTATTCAAGTCCCTCCATCAAACCACTGTCTAGTTGCTAGGGAAAAATCAGACCCTAGCAACCAGGTAGCTAAAATACTAGACTGGAGAGCTGCTGCACAAAAAGCAAAAGAAAAAAAAAGAAAAACCATAAAAAGTGAAGACCAATTGTAAATTGTCTCAGAATATCACTGTCTACACAACAAACTAAAAGTTAATCTAAAGGAGAACTACCCTTCTAAGTATTTAAGTATATTAATCACCTTGGATTTTGTCCTGTATAAAAGCATGCAGCTTATTTCAACGATAACTATTAATATTCTTACAGTATATCTTACACAACAATTGCAGTACATTATTCCCTATATATACTGCTGCATTGATTTGAAAACCCAGCCCTCACTGTCCGTATTAGTTATAAGATATTGCAGACATTAGCTCATGCTTTCTTCCTGAGAGTCGCAGCATAAGCCGTTTAAGAGAAAATGTATATATAAATATAATCATGCATTTCCTGGTCAGAAGCACTGCTACCCCATAACATGCTTTTTGAAAGTACTGTATATGTATAAATTTATTTTGTAACCACTAAAAATCCAAAGCTCAGGATGGAACACTAAAGCTTATTACACTTAAGTGAACTACTCAAATCATATGTCTCTTTATCCAGGGAGATGGAAACATAAGATATTATGAAGTCTGTCCTCAGAAGCCTTATTTTCAGTATCTTAATGAATACAGATCCAGTTTGCCTCAAAAAGGAATTGGTAAGTCATTTGAAAAAGTTTGCAAAAACTATTAAGGTGTCATACCTCCCAACTGTCCAGTTTTCAGGGGGACAGTCCCCCTTTTGACAGCTTAACCCGCAGTCCCTTGTTTGTACTGGAAAGTCCCGATTTTCTCTGCACTGAACAGGCAGAAAAAGAAACATTGTTTCTAACTTAATTAGCTTTTGGCAGAGAGCCCAGAACAGCCACAGCTGCAGATAAGATAATTTTGTAACAATTTTGAGATATGCAAGTAATTGTAACAATATAAGATAACAGGTCTCTTGGGAGAAGTTAGACTCACAGCTTAAAGAGCAATTCACCGTCATTTGCAAAACTGTAATAACAAAAAAAAAACACAGAAATATGTTCAAACTTTCATAACCTGCTAAATGTTGTAAAACGAACATGGTAATTAGGGCGTGTATCCACAAAAATGGGTGTGGTCAAAGAAATTTTGCCATGCTTTGCTCTGCAACTTTTTTGTCCCTCTTTTTATTTCCAAAATGTTAGGAGGTATGAGGTGTCTTATTTGTAGTAGAAAATAGCAGAGAAATAACCCATAGAGCTAATCCAGCCATTCTGGCAGCAATTATTAGAAATAGTGAAGTCAGTGTCTAGACATTACTGATCACTAGTCATAACCAGTAGTTCACATAAATACTGCTGCCAGCAAACAACTTGTGTCACATTAGCCTAATGACTAGAAAATTGGTAATAACTGAATGACAGCGAGAAGGTGATCCTATGGACCAAGCTGCAGCCATACATTACATGAGGACAGAACGCTCTGCAGTCTATTTTCATTTAGATATGCATA
Source organism: Xenopus laevis (assembly GCF_017654675.1). Taxonomy (NCBI): domain Eukaryota; kingdom Metazoa; phylum Chordata; class Amphibia; order Anura; family Pipidae; genus Xenopus; species Xenopus laevis. The sequence goes on from NC_054372.1 coordinate 100,252,286, forward strand.
AGTATTATTAAAGGAACAGTAACATCAAAAAATTAAAGTGTTTTAAAGTAATACAAATATAATGCAGTTTTGCCCTGCACTGCTGTGTTTGCTTCAGAAACGCTACTATTGTTTATATAAATAAGCTGCTGTGTAGCAATGGGGGCAGCCATTCAAAGGAGAAAATCTCAGGTTACACAGCAGATAGCATATAAGCTCTGTAAAACATAATGGTGTTATCTATTATTCACTATTTAACCTGTGCCATATAGCCTTTTTTCAGTTTCCGCCATTGCTACACAACAGCTTGTTTATATAAACTATAGTAGTGTTTCTGAAGCAAACACATCAGTTTTACCAGTGAAGTCCAACATTACATGATTTTTTCATTACTTTAAAACCTTTTTAATTTTTTGCTGTTACTGTTCCTTTAACAGCATAAACAGTATGTCACAGGGGGTTTTGGATCAACCATCAGTAGTACTGTATGTTTCTAGACTACTGGCGTAACAGCACACCTAGGGGCACATTTATTATGCTGTGTAAAAAACAGCAGAATAATACACCACACATGGCCAGGCTTCGCCCTGTAAAAAAATGGTGTAAAATATTTGCGTTTATTTGTGAGTGACTTCTCTAGGAAGCAATGTAAAATAATGGTGGCTAATCTGATGCTAAAGGTTACACCTAAGACTGTCAGGCTCCATTTTTCCACCTGGAGTTGCAGCTACACATGGGTATCAACATATACCTCCTAAGTCTTGGGGAGCCACACTACTGATAATGACATCTCTAGGTGTTCCTAAATAAGGGCTGTGATTGGCTCTTTCTCTCTTTATTAAGAACAAACTTTAATAGGGTCTCTAGCAACATGTTGCACACCAACCCCTGGTTGCAAAGTTCTTTGTTTGCAGCAGTTTTTATTAAATACTATGTAATATTATCATAACTGTTTATTTATGGAGTACCAGGATTACAGATGTATTTTAAAATTTTAATAAATATCTTTTTTCCTAGGTGCTCTGCCAAAAAGGGGGGTCAATGTGTCAACTTGTGAAGTGTTTAGGTTCTACAAACTAGTCACTATAAAAAGTCTTATTGAGCCGGTGTCAATGATTGTGCCTAGACGGGTAAGAACTAATATCTCTATATCTTCTGTTTGTTTGTGTTGGCGTGTTTAATTTGTGGTTGTTCTGATTGTTTGCCTCTAGGAATAAAAAAGTGATGTATTCATATATTTGTCCATTGCGTTTGGTAGGTAACACTGGAAAGTATTGTATTCTTTTTATGCGTATGTGGATTTTGAAAATAAAAGAAACTGGCAGCTGTATAGGAAAGCCCTGGAGCTATAAATGCAGGGGCTGCATGATAAGGGATCCGAATGATCAGCAGCCAAATTATACTATGTAGCTGTGATTGGATAAGAAGGAATGAATTAAGGCAGGGGAAAGATGGGCTGGGGGTGGAGAAAGAGAGGGAAGTGATGTCAGGGAAAGAAGCAGTTCACTTCCTTATCTTCTGAGAAGGTAGAAACATCGCACCCGACCGCCCTCCTTTTTTGCATATTTTGTGCCAGGAGTTTCTCTTCTTTATATTATCTATAAATAACTGAATGTGGATGTTTTCCTGTATGCACTGTTATATTGTGGTTTCAGTACTGTTATATATATATATGTATAAACGTGAGAGTCCGCATGGTATTGTTCATGTTAAATGAATGTCAAATGCTTGATCCAGGGAATGTTCCAGATCGCCATTGGGGTCAATTGGCAGTGGCTTCAGGCTGGGTTTTTTGCCTTCCTCTGGATCAAAACAGTGGATATATGATAATGTATTTCAAGTTTTATTTGTCACAGCAGCGGTAGGACCTTGCCAGAGTACTGCACAGGTAATTTAGAAGAGGTTGAAAGGAGGTTCTCTCCTGTGACTGCACAGTGGGTTGATTGATACAGACGCTACTACTGCTTGTGCTTGGATTTCCTATCATTGAGACACTGCAGACTCAGGAGCGACAGCAGGTTTGCTAAACTTCTCTCATGGTTGGAGATGCAACTCCTGCTGGCAGCAGGTTTGGGGGCCATCCTCTCTGTTGGTAGAGGCAGCCTAATACTCAGTGGTGGATATAATGACATAGTGCTGATCGCAAGTCTTCAGTGAGGAACGGCAGAGCATAGTAGCGATCTCTTATGGTTTCTGGCTTTAGAATATTGCCTTGGTGTAAAGCTGGCAAGGTCTTATTTATTTGATAAAATGTCAATACATTCTGTGGCCATTTTACCCCATTTCTGGCTTTTGGTGTTTCTTTACGGTATGTAACAATGGGGTTCAGTGGGATGGCTATAAGCAAAGGGTCAATTGAGGAGTCCCCTTGTCAATAGATTTCCAACATGCATTTGGATTATAAATGTTTTCTAGCAGCTATTTCTACTCTTGCCCTTCATTAATGGGGATATTTATCATTCCATGCTCAGTAACCTCACACCCAGCACTTGTTCACAAAGGCTGAATAATGACATATATAGTGACCAGCACTCTATGGGGTATATTTATCAAAGAGTGAAGTTACAGATCACCACAGTCCTCTAGAGTGAAATTCCGCCACTCTCCATTCATTTCTATGGGATTTTTAAAAGCGTATTTGTGAATAGGTGAAAGTGAAAGTTCATCCTTTGATAAATACGCCTTTCAAAATCCCATATAAATGAATGGAGAGTGGCGGAATTTCACTCTAGGCTGACTGTGGCAATCTCTAACTTCACTCTTTGATAAATTTACCCCCATATGGATAGTATAAGAACTGCACAGTGAAACACATAGATGTAAGGAATGTCCAACGGGCAGCTCTACAACTTCCAGCATTACTAAAAATAGCTGCAGTTTCAGTAGTAGCTGGAGGGCCTATGTTTTAGGTTTGCACCAAATCCAGGATTTGGCTTTTTACGGAAGGATTTGACTGAATCCAAGTGCCTGGCCCATGGATCCCCAACCAGTGGCTCATAAGCAACATGTTGCTCACCAATACCTTGGATGTTGCTCCCAGTGGCCTTAAAGCAGGTGCTTATTTTTGAATTACAGGTTTGGAGGCAAGTTTTGGTTGCATTAAACCATGTGTACTGCCAAACAGAGCCTCCTTTAGACTGCCTGTCTGCATAGGGGCTACCAAATAGCCAATCACAGCCCTTATTTGGCACCCCAAGAACTTTTTCCATGCTTGTGTTGCTTCCCAACTCTTTTTACAATTGAATGTGGCTCAGGGGTATAAAAGGTTGGCCTGGCCAAACTGAATACGAATTCAAAAAATCACATGACTTTTCATCACATGAACAAGAAAAAATTTATGTTATGTGTATGTTAAAGTGTTGTCTTAATATGTTCTAAGTCTGGAAGTTCCTTTGTGTTTTCCAGTCTGAATCGTACCAGGATGATATTTATCCAATGACAGCAGGAACTCAGCCAGCCCTTACTGCACATGAATGGCTGAGTGGAATTAACCGAGGTCAGACAGGCATTGCCTTATCATAACACTTACTTGCTTTTTTTTCTTGCATGCTCTATAAATATCCGAGGTCAGAGAAAATAAGGTGGCAAATTAGTCATATCTCTCAAGAAATAAATCATGCAAAGTGCAAGGGGATGTTAATAAACAGAATGAGAAGATGTTATTCAGTTGCACAGTAATGTTGTTTTAAGCAAACCACCTCTGATGGAATAATAAAGATTTTTATTGTGTAACCTAATAGCACTGTATCTAATACACAGCTTTGTACTAAGCAACTCACACATTATATACTTTTGTATTGTACCAAGCAGTGAATACTATTTTCTTGCCTGTTTTATAAGCGACAGGGAGTACAGGTTAAGAGTGAGGGGAGACATGAAACCATTAAAAAGCTTTTAAGAAATGTGTATCCATGGTGAAACAATCTATTTCACAGCCCTGCTCCCAGCTAAAGTCCATGTAGATAGAGCCAAGCCATATAGTGGCTACCACTTATATGTATCAATGAAAATATGCACAAAAGGAATTTAATTTCCAAAATAAACAAACATCTTTTGCATGTAAAGAGATTAAAAATACTATTTTTGAAAGGGCAGAATCATGCATGCATTTTTGCTCCTGGTTGCCTGTTTTGTCAGTGAGTGATCATATCTATGAATATTTCGTACATATAAATGGAAAAAGCACACTGGATTTAGTATAGGTTCTTTTTTATTAGGCAATGGGTGAAAAAAAATCCTAGGACAATATTTTTATACTACTGTAGGAGAGTTAATCATTATCACTATGTATAATATAAACAACAAATGCTGTTGATAAAACATTGCAAGAACAAGGAGCAGGTTATGTACAAAGTAAATCTTCCACTTCCACCGTTCCAGTAGGCTTTCCAGTATTTATGCGGTGCCACAGTGGTAATAGTGGGAATAACAACACAACAAGATGTTATAATGCCTGTATTGTATGTTGGTGAAAATGGATACTTAGTTTTGTTTTTTCAAGGAATACACACAAAGAAAAAAATTCTCCTGTTCTTTGCTTGAAGTGAATAGCTGATCTTTCAGTTACTGCCTGGAAAACAATTGATGCATTGTGTGTCTTTCTCTAGACCCTGTTCTGATATCATTAAAGCCAGGATCAACGCCTGCTCCATACCAAGTAGAAGAGACCAAGGAGGAACCTAGGTTTCCTATAAAGGAGCCAAAAGAAGTTCATGAATTGAAGATGCCCACAAGGACATTATGGGAGATAGAGTACAAAACAGAGATCATAAGAGAGGACCGGAGCAATAAAAAAGCATTAGAAAAGCATCAAGACACCAAGCAAGCAATGTCCAATGGATTTGACATCTCTGAGAGTCCACCACCCAAAACCGAAAATGAGGTAAAATGTGTGATAAGTGTTGGTTAATTCTCATGACTTGCTTTATATAATTGTATATTTTCTACATTTGTGTGAACACTAGCAGGTATCTTACACGCAAGTCCAATTTTTTCTGGTCAGAGGGTAAAACACCATTTTCAAACCTAAATTTTTTTTGCAATTGGCAGATATCCTGTACTTTCTAGTATTGTAATGCAGCCAAGTGATTGATTTGTAGTTTCAATCTCAGCTTTACCTACAAAGCTAGAGAAAGTGTAAACCATAGCTACTTAAAAAGGGTGCAAATACTTGACATACCATGTATTTCTTAGGACAGCACTCTTGAATGAATTGCAAAAAACTTTTATTGATTCACTGCAATACCTCAGAAACTTTTTGAGTGGCACCCCACTGCTTAAGAAAGAAGGCAGTGCCATGCAAACCATCCTGAGCTGCTGCCATGAAAAAAATAAAGGCTTTTCTTAGTTAAATCTGGGAATACTGCTCTAAGAAACACACTTTCCTAAGGAAACGAACATGCTGTTCTTGTTATCACCAGTTGCCCCTAAGCTCAGAGAAATGGGTGATGTTTTGGAAATATGGAGAGTCTTAAGGTGGCCATACTTGGGCAGATGCCAAATCGGGTCTTTCAAACCAATTTGGCAGCTTATCTGCCCATGTATGGGTCATTCTGACGGGCCTCCCTGACCAATATCTGGCCAAAAATCAACCCAATATGAATCGGCTTGGTTTGATTTTCCCCTGCGAACAGCTAGTTGAATCGTTTCTCGTCCCGTTCCCTTGATTGTAATTCGAACGTTCAATATCGCCCGGCCTTTGGTTGGAATATCAGGAAAAGATCCGCTTGTTTGCCAACCTTGCCAAACAAGCTGATCTTATAGTGTATGGCCACCTTTAGGTATAAAATGGGCAAATAGGGGCATGTCCTAAAGCAGTAGGAAGGCACACTCTAGAGCACTGTTTGAAAACCATTCATCTGAACCTTTTAGTCAAAAAACAAACATAAAGAAATGTGCTGAAGATTAGACAGTATAAAAAGATATTATTTATACATATCTAGTTAGTTTAAGCTAATAGCTGATTAGTAGCTTGTGATTACTGTACTGGGTCAAAGTTGCCCCATATTAAACATGAGGGGCAGTGGTGTTTTGGTATTAGAAGTTTTATGAGTGTAAAGTCCAATACATTGTCTTATCTCTGCAGCTATTACAGATGTTCTACAAGCAGCAGGAAGAAATCCGCAGGTTACGCGAACAAATAAATCAAAGGGACGTTCAGATCAAACAATTAGAATTGGAAATCAAGAACAAGCGCAACAGTACAGCCAGCTATTGACTATCATCTACTCACAGCCACTAGAATGTAACACGGAAAGAGAAAAAAAGGCCTCTGTACTATTTTTATGTAAAAAAGATGTCATTATCAGATACATAGTATTTATCATCTTTTATTATCTGTTTTAAGCTTTTTTATGTTATATTTGAACAAACTGCAATCAAAGGTTTTTTTTAATACTAAGGGGACTATGGCTATAAAATAAGGGAATTTCATTAGAATACAAACGCATTTGCCTTATGTGAGCCAAAACCCTATTCCTTAAGAATGATTAGCCTGACCTTCGCTTGCCTGTGAAACCCCCGGAAATTAATAGGCCATAAACTGGCCAGATTGCTAAGGAGCAGCACTTTTAAAAAGCCTGTTGGGTTTTCTGTGATGCCTTTATTGATTGGATTTCAGGAAGGAAAGAATACATTAAAATCTGCACCTACTATCACATCCTCTGCTTCCTAGCCAGAGCACTGCTATTCAGATATAGGGTGGTGCCTTGTTGTACACTTACTGGATGAGCAGGCGAAATTAGCCATACAATATGCAAGGCATCAGCTGTATTTAAAAACCATTATGAACTGCACTAATTGATTGCTCAGTTGCATATGTTTTGACCATATTTCATATAGCCTTAATTTAGTACATAGTACATAACAGACTGTACGGTCTTTACATACAAAAACACTTCTTCATTCTTCCATGGTTTTACTGCATCAATGAATGTGGCCAATTTTGAAGGTGACAGTAGGAATGAAACGTCACTCAAGTCCTAAGTAGTCCAGAAAGCCACACAGAAATGTAGAGCTGGTGCTGGGTGCAAAGATTGTTCTTCCAGTGGCTCAGATACGTAGGTGAAAACCTAAAACTTGCAGCCGTACTCTTTTGTTGCCTTAATAATTCTGCATAATGAAAAGAGACTTCTCATTTCTGATTTGAGTAGAATTGAATTTAAACATTGGAGCCAATTCAGGTAGCGACACTGCAAAAGTAAGGCCTTTGGTTTTACACAGTTTGTAACTTTTTTCCTTCTACTATATTCTGCTTAATGGATTCTTTAAATGCAAAGATATGACAAATGTAAAAATGTGAAAGCTTGGTCTTTATTGAGCTGATGCATCAGTTCACACATTTAAAAATCCCAAACACTTTTAATCACACAATTCCTGTTGATCTCTCCTTACACCCTCCGTAGCTTCAGTGTCCCTGGCTAAAACCAAAGCTAATGCCTAGCTAGGCAAAACTGCATAACCAACTTGTGACTATATATAGAGAGAGGAGTCAATCCCCTATTACTGAGCACTGCTAGCAGCTCTTCAGTTATGGTGGAAATAAAATGAAATGATAGCAGAGGGAACAAAGTGTGTGCATAGAAATAAGTGACAGGGGATCCTTCTCTACAGCCCTACCTGCCACTTCTCTCCCTCCCCTCTCTTTCTGTATTGACCCCTTTTTAATATGTATTTTGTCTTCTGTTTGCTTTTTACTATAACTAGAAATGTACAGCTGTTTATTGGTCCAGTCTGATGGTGTGTGAGTAACACTCGCTGTAACACAAGCTGCTTTATGTAGAGGTGATGATGCTCCTCTGGACATATACACAAGTTCTAATTATGGTGAAGGAGAGCCAGCAACAGGCACAATTACACAGTAGTTGTAGTAGGATTCATGGATTGTTGAAATACACTGGCCTTTTACTACAACTCAGGGAATTGTAGCCTGTGCTCCTGCTGTTTCGGCAGGTTTCAGTCTTTAGCCAGATCCTGATGCAACGTAGCCAATCCTTTCTTAAACCGGTAAAATAACTAAAGGAACAGTAAGCCATATAAACATTTAGATATTTATTTTTGGGGGGCGTGTTCTTCAATGGCTTACTCCTTCGGTGGAGATGGTTATAGGTGATCCGTTTTAATAGAAGGCTTGGAATGCATAAAATGATTTACCTAGCAACTTTATTAGAATAGGAAAATAAATATAATGTTTTGCTTTGTACATAATGTAATTGTGAGCTGATGTGCTACTCTGTAATCCTTCAGGTTTTTGCACTATGGTGATGCAGCAAAACAATTAGGGATGTACCAAATCCTCTTTTTTGGGATTTGCTTGAATCTCAAACCAAATCTGAACCCTAAAATCCATATGCAAATTAAAGCACCAATCGGTTTAAAAAAAAGAAGAGTACATACTTTGTGTGTGTGGCAAAAATTGTGAACGCATGAAAAGTTTTGCTGTTCGTGTTTGTTTCTGCTAGGCACTTGGTTTCAGTTGAATGCTGCTGAAAAGGCTCAGAATCAGCTAATTCCTGATCCAAAGCCCAGATTTGGTGAATCCCTTTACGTGGTGCAAAACTGTTAATCCTTCCTGCTCACAAGGCAGTGTGGGACAAGCTTCTTGATAAACAACTGCCATAATGTTCCTCTAGTAGCTAGAGGCATCTGTATTCGTAGCAACACTCTCTGTTCGAAAGAAATCTTATCTTTATGATTAAACTGGTGAGGTGTTCCTCACTGCACATGTCAATATGCCCTAACGTTGGTCACCATAACTCAGTGATCTGCCGCTGTTGCCTATAACTTCTACTAAGATACTGAAGAACCACAACATGACCAGTGTATATTGGGAGGTTGGTTAAGGCTGTGCCTGGCCTGTCACTATTTTTACTATTAGTTAAGCCTTCAAAATCAGTGCTTCTGTAGAACAGGAATGAAACGTACCTCTAACATACTACTAGAATGGTGAACTACAATTCCCAGGATCCCACCAATAGGCACATTTATTTTTCAGGCTTGATACAATTTATTTATTAGGATTTATTTATTATATTTTATTCTTACGATTCATTTGCAGGAACACCTGGAGTAGAGAGTGCCCTAATGGAGGAATGTAATGCCTCTAAGCCCAACAATAACTACTCAAATTACTATGATTTTACCCACAATGCATCATTTCCCAGAAATCTAGCACCACAGTGGTCGTCCATTAAGAAGTATGCATAACAACTTGCATGTGATTTGCCAGTCTAGGTGGTGATTAGTATCTGTGATGGAAATTGGTAATGGAATCATGTGTGAAGGCAGAAATGGCATTGTATAATTATTTAGCCATAAATCAGTTAGAGTAGGCCCAATATGCAAAGAGCAGTTGTTAAGCCAATGGCACCCTTACACCCTATGCATGATTCTTCAGAGCAGCCGGGATAATGTACTCAAGCTAAGCAGTGTGAATAATCCCAAGTACATTTGTAAAGAGCATCTAAACAAAATTTTGAATACTGCTATGCCCTGGCTTGTATATTAGTCCTAAAGGTATGAGCAATCTCAGCCATGTGGCCCCCACTTTTTGACAGAACATGAGACAGTTGTCAAAAGTGTTTTGGGATTGAAGGGGGTTTGGCAGCTGGCGTAGGGCATTGTCATATCTTGACAGTGCCAGGCCCCTTCCAATGAAAAATCATTAGGGGATCCGCATGCAGAGATCCCCCTTGTCCGAAAATCCTAATCCCACCCCCTCCACATGGCCCATTCACTCCTACCCACTGCTTCTAGTTTGCACCGGGCAGTGAATATTAAAGGGGGTATTGGTTCTGGGGAGGGAAACTTTCATAATCTGATCCTTCAGTTTAGGATTCCTTGTGCTCCGCCTCATCTCCCGACTGTGGGGTCTGTTGTATAATAGTTACTCCACTGGGGAGAGATGTGGGTACTTGCCATGGGCATCACCTTCAAAATGAACGACAACGGAGCTCACCACTATTTCCCAAACTTCCGCACAGGTTCCTGGTCACTCCCACTTGGCAGCACTTGGTTCCAAAACAGCATCTATTTCTCAAGACTCAGGATTAATCCCGCACTTCTTCAGCTTGTTAAAATTATTATTTCATTTATTTAAAATGCTGTCAGCAATGGCATAGTGCTATAAACTACTGATGCGTTTCGTCACCTACAACGGTCACTTCCTCAGAGTTAATCCTTAGTCTTGAGAAATAGATACTACCTTCAATGGCTTGGTACTTGCAGCTGGTCCCTTTTTTTGGGAGGCTCAACCTACTTAAGCTTTTGTTATTGTTGTTTGCCTATGTTAGGAACTGAAAGGAATGATCTGACTGGTCGCTATGGGTAACTGTTCCAGTGCAATTTAGCACCTATGTTAGTATATTGGCTATTTTGTATAAAGGCAAATACAGATTTAGCTCTCTGCATAAAAAAGTTTGCAGTGCCTTAATGACTGTTATTTATAAACAATATAGTGTTTCCTTTAGGGTAGAGACACACGTGGAGATTCGGGGAAATTAGTCGCCCGGCGACAAATCAACTCTTCTTCGGAGCAACTAATCTCCCTGAATTGCCTTCCCACCGGCTAGAATCTAAATTGCCGGCTGGATGGCTCTGGGAGAGCTTTGTTTTCCGAAGTTGCCCGAAAAACAGGCGATTTGTTGATGGGCAACTAAATCTCCCCAAATCTCCACATGTGTCTCTGCCCTCAAGCAACAGTTTACATAAGGATTGGTCATAAGAGTAGAGTGATTAACACTGGTATAACAGGCTATTACTAATCTTGCAATTAAAACTCACGGTTATAGTTTTTTTATTTCAATTATAGCTGCTATAGCCTTGGTTCTCTTGAAATGTTCTTGGAATTATGTCTGGTATCCTGTATATGTGAGATATATATATATATATATATATATATATATATATATATATATATATACATATATATATATATATATATCCTTGTTAGGACCCGAGAGAGGCCCAAACAATTATTGGAACTCCAAAGTGGCATTTAATAAAGTCCAACTGCCACTGCTCTGTAGTCAATGGCAGTATATGAATGATAATGTGCTGCCATGTGATATTCACACTGATCTCACCGTTCATGCACCATATAGACTGGGTGTTGCCAGCTTCTCATTACACCAGGCTGGAGCCACAACGGCCGAGTGAAGAAGTATAACCCACTGAAAACTGGATGTGTTTCTTCAATGATGCATGACCTCTTTGCTTTACATACAGATATTTTCACTTTAATATATTTAAATTATTTGTAATCTGCATAAAATAGTGTATTTTTAAAGATTCATCTCTGTTATCTTTAACTGTATTATCTTAAACGGTATGCCTTTATTAACGACCTGTAACAAGAAAAACGACTACAAGCCAATTATAACTATGCTTACTGCTAGAAATTACTTGAAGAGAAAAACTGTCATTGTTTACGGCAGGTATCTGCAACACATGTCCCCTTCAGCTGCTGCTCAGTTACATCTTTCAGCAGGCTTCGGACAGAAGAACTACAACTCCCAGCATGCAGCAGCTCTTGGCTGGGATTTGACAATAAGCAACAGCTGAAGAACCAATGGTTGTAAACCCCGGCTTTATTAAGTAACCTCAGAACAAAGAAAATGTCCTTAGCACTTGACAATTTTTGCAATACTTCTGTAAAAGCTTTAATTGTAAAATGTTTTTAAATTTTTTTTTTTTACGTCCACCTTGAATTTTTTTCTTCTGCTTTTACTGTTTTTCTTGTTTGTTACTTTTGATGCTCACTTGTAATAACTAAAAGTATAATAAAATATAAACAATTTTGAAAAAACAAATGAATTTTGTAATCATTTACTACAAAGTAGGGATGCACTGAATCCAGGATTCTGCCTTTTTCAGCAGGATTCGGATTCCGCCGAATCCTTCTGCCAGGCCAAACCAAATCCGAATTTGTACATGCAAATTAGGGGCGGGGAGGGAAATCACGTGACTTTTTGTCACATAACAAGGAAGTAAAAAAAGTTTTCTCCTTTCCATCACTAATTTGCATATGCAAATTTGGATTTGGTTCAGTATTTGGCCGAATCTTTCACAAAGGATTTGGGGGTTCGGCCGAATCCAAAATAGTGGATTCGGTGCATCCCTACTACAAAGACCGCACAATGGGAAGAAATGTGCGAGAATTCTGTGCCTGTAGTATTTACTGTGACGGGATTTACAAAAAGTGGAGCAAACTGAAATTGGAATTCGAAATATTATTGCAGTTTGGCGTTAAATTGTTGTTACAGAAGATGCTGTAGTTTGCAGTATCAGATTCCACCAGCCAAATCTGGAGTACAACTGATGCCTGTTTGGATTTGGGATTTGGTATTTGGCGTAATTTTGGAACTTTGAAATTCAGATAGACAAAATTAAAATGATGAAATTGCATCTCTCTTTTCTTCTTTGTCATTACAAAAAAGGAGGTCAAGTACAGTACCTAGAGTCATAAAACCTCTGAAACTTAATGGCTAAAAAAAGGTCCAATTGGATCAGCGTAACTTCTACTGATTTATATAGGACCTTGATTTCTTTTACTTGCCAACGTTTTCTATTAGAAATTCTTGTGGTTTTTTTATAAGTCTTGAATTTTTAGAGAAATGTAAATAAACTAATTTTTAGAGAACAAATTTGATTTATGAAAAAAAATAGAAATGAAAATGTTAGCAAATAAGACCCTTGGTGTGCTGGTAGCAGAAAAACTTACACCAAAAGGAAATATCACATCAAAAAAAATGACCAAAAGCTGTATTCCACCACCACCACTCACAGTAATCCCAGGCTGGATTCTGGTGCTACCAGAAAGGTAATAAGTGAACTATAAAACTTAACATATAATGCCATTCATTAAAATAAATTAGGAGGTAAGTTGAATAAATGATAAATCATAATGCAACAAGGGAGCAAAGTGTGATCTTCAAGTTTTATATGGCTGTGCAGGAATGCATAAGAAGAGGCAGGACTGAACTATAACTAATCCCTCCCTACCTATAGTATGTCCAGGCTTTGGCCGCCAGGCAATTGGCCTAATCTCATAAGGAATAGTCCAGAGCCCCAGCATATAAATTCTGATATTTTAAATGGGTATTTTACCTTAACTTAACTTTTAGTATATTACCCTATTTCTGCCAATTTTTCAATAGGTCTTCATTTTTTTTTTAAATAGTTTTTTAATTGCTGCCTTCTTTTGTCCGAATTTATGTACAAGCCAATGGCAGAGGTCCGTTGAGCCATTTGGTGAAGGGCATGTAAAGTCTAAAATAGAATAAGGCTAGAAATGCTGTATTTTGTATACTAAATATAAACATGAACTTACTGCACCACAAGCCTAATCAAACAAATAATTTATGCTTTCAAAGTTGGCCACAGGGGGCTGTCATCTTGTAACTTTGTTGAACATCCTTGCCTGACCCTGACCCTGCACATGCTTAGTGTGGTCTTGGCTGCTTAGGGATCGTCATAAACAAAGCTGCTTGAATTCTGCATGGCTGGTAAGTAAGGCGGGGGCTCCCTGTTCAAGTATGATTGTTTCCCTGCTCAGCAGTTAGGGACCGTCTGACAATTCCTTTCCACAGCAGTAAATGAAGGGAGAATTTCACTGCATACAGTCAGGTTTTTTTTATAAAAATGGTACACATTTTTTATTAAAGTATATTGGAGATAGGTTTCTTTTTCATTAAAGAAAGTAGGGATTTTATTTTTTTGCCTTTACATGCCCTTTAATAGCCTTCCTGACATTCGATTTTTTTTTGCAGAAAAGCTTGTTTCGTATGATTCGAATACGATTATCATTTTTGGGTTGGAGCTGTTCGATCGAATATTAGACATTCCAATTTTTTCTTAAATAACCTCCCAGTCGAAGTGTGAGAATATCGAATTTATTAGAGTAAAAAAAAATTCACATGAATTGAAATTTGACCTTTGATAAATGGGCCTCCCCATATTGGTTTGGTAGGGGGTGCAAGTTGGCAGGTCATATACAGCATTTTGCTCTCTTTTATGCCATATCAGCTGTTCTGCACTGACCTGAGATAATAATGCTTTGCTAGGCAAAAGAACGCTGCAGCAGTTATAAATTCTGTAATATTATGAAAATGAAATATATTTAGCAAACCCTCCCCAAACTACTACAAAAAATTTGCTTAACAAATCAAATTAAAATTCTTGCTTATAGATATTGAACACACAGGCAGACTCCTTATTCCTTGTTGTGGCTCATGTGTCTACTCATCTATATACTTACGGTATATCAAGAATGGATTTTTTTAATAAAGGTATGGGATACTTTATCCTGAAACCTGATATCTAGAAAGCTCCAAATTATGGAAAGGCAGTCTTGGGGTGTTTAAGCTATTTATTAGGGGGTGACCCTCAGGAGCCTACATAGAAAAAAAAAAAAAAAGGAAAGATGCTAAAGGACAGAATTTACTTAAATATATATTTCAGCTTGGTAAGATTTATTTTTAATATGCCACGTACTATAAATTATCTGTACATTTAGCAGACTTAAACTAATTAATAATTAATCAGAGACTTGAGGGGGGGCCACATGGGTCATATCTGTTGCTTTTGAATCTGAGCTGAATGCTGAGGATCAATTACAAACTCACTGAACAGAAATGTACCATGTGGCCCCCCTTCAAGTCGCTGACTAACTCAGAGCTGAAAAGCAGGAAGTTGGATTCTGGCTGTTTTATTAGACATCTGTTCACTCCAGCCTTTATATATTACATTTTTGCCTAACTAACTATATTAGAAACATTTTTTATTTCGCACAACCAATTTACCCAGTTTTTATTTTTACACTGAACTGTTCCTTTGAGCAAATATGATTATCGGTTATTTTCTTCATTGTATACAATAGAGGAGTCAGTGTTACAGGGCCCACTCTGTAGGAATACAGATGGTACAGCTCAGTCAAGTCAGTGGCTCAAACTACAATTTGGAAAGCGCACACCCAAGGAAAAATGCCGAGGTGCAAATGCCTAAGGGGGCCGCCCAAAGTTAGTGGCTCACACAGCATATAGTACTTACCTTACACTTTTATTTGGCATAGTACATAGGATTGGAGTTAAGATAATCATGGTGATTATAAGGATACAAAAAGGAACACCAAGAGCCCCAATAGTGTAATATGTTTTTACAGGGAGTAATGGTAGAGTAAACAAGTTAATACTCACAAACCAGGGTTACCGATAGGCAACCACTGTATAGGCAGGTGGGGAGATTATCCTGACCCCACTCAGGAATAAAACGTCGCTCTCTGTAGAAGAAGAAAAAGGGGATGATACCCCTCCACTCGGGGTGGACTCGATATGGTAGTAAGACAAAACAGAGGCGCCAAAAGGATAAAAAATAGCTAAAAGCACTTAAAAACCCAATGGGTAATTCAGAGGAGGTAGTAATGAACTTACCTCCTCCAAGCAGACACCAACGAAAGTGGTAATTTTCAATAATAGTTTATTCACAAAACAGGTGATTATAAGGATGAGGATGTAAAACAGGTACACTGCTCAAAAAATCTTTATTACCACCACAATGGGGATTTTTTGTATTTTTACAGTGTATGGATTTATATAAAGGTTTTTTCACTTATGGACCCTTCGACTATATTGGACTCTAGTACATATTCATGGAATATGGTTGTGTGTGTTGGGTTGGAGGTAAGTTACCTATGTCGTTTCCTGTGGCTTTTGTATTCCCTTGTACACTTGACAAAGAGCCTTGTGGCTCAAAACATGTTGTGCAGTGGTAAATCGTTAACCCATTTTGAGCAGTCTATCTGCCTTACAGCCTCCTCCTTTTAATCACCCCACTTTTCTTTTGAATTTGTACTCAAGGCAGAGGTACATACCAGGGTGTGGCCAAACATATTGCATTGTATTCAAGGATTCCAGCCACTATACTGTATTTGTATATGATGCTGGATGATGCAATTCAAATATCTAATAAGGGATTACCGTTATGCAATTACAGGCCATGTAAGGTTATTTTTAGATGACATTGAAGATTATGTTCTGGCAAAGTGATTTATGAATAGAATTCAACAATGCTCCATGAAGGACAGATCATGTCAGACAAATGATCTGAGATAAACAAATTTGGACAGTTGGGTTGCAGTAGATGTGATCTACCTGGAGTTGGCCAAAACATTTGATACAGTCTGCTTCCTAAACAAAATTTCAAAACTGTTGGTCATGGTCATGTTTTTAATTGTACGGCGTTTGTAGTCAAATTGTCATCAATGCTACATTCTGTACTTGGAGTAGGTTTCTGTATTGGGTCCAGTCAGACCTACAGTCTGCCCAGGATATTGTGGCATACAGCAAATCAGGATAAAAAAAAGGATGGCGAGTAAAGTGGGTCCAGGGCAAACTTGGCATCTGGGACCATAGAAGTATAGTTTTGTTATGGTCTGTATCCGTGTTTCCAAGGAACACACAACTATGCAAGCCAATTAATTGAAAACATTACTGTTTAAGGGATGTGGCCAAATTGGCATGCTGGGTGGCTAACTGGTAAATGAGATTTATTATAATATATTTTTATATTATTATTATATATAAAAACAACAAAGTTTTTGGATCAGCGCCTAAAGGACTACTATATTCCTAATTGTTGTTGTAATATATGAGATTTATTGTTGATAAATGTACGGTCATGATAAAAATGATTTAAAAACATACAAGCCACTTATACCAAAAATAGGATTAAGTTTAGGGATGCACCGAACCCACTATTTTGGATTCTGCCGAACCCCCGAATATGCAAATTAGGGGTAGGAAGGGGAAAACATTTTTACTTCCTTGTTTTATAACAAAAAGTCACACGATTTCCCTCCCTGTCCCTAATTTGTGTATGCGAATTAGGATTCGGATTCAGTTCGGCAAGGAAGAAGGGTTCGGCCGAATCCGAATTCTGCTGAAAAAGGCCGAATCCCGAACCGAATCCTGGATTCGGTGCATCCCTAATTAAGTTAGTAAAATCCTTGATGGACACTTAGGGGCAGATTTATCAAGGGTCGAAGTGAGTTCGAGGGAATTTTTTAAGTAAAAAAATTCGAAATTCAAAGTAATTTTTTGGATACTTTGACCATCGAATAGGATACTATGACTTAGACTCGAAGTAAAATAGTTTGAATATTCGACCATTCGATAATCGAAGTACTGTCTTTAAAAAAACTTCGACTTCAATACTTCGCCAAATTAAACCTGCCGAAGTGCTATGTTAGCCTATGGGGACCTTCTAGAGCAGTTTTCTAAGTTTTTTGAAGTCGAAGAAAAATCGTTCGATTTTACTTTGACCGCAGAATAGCCAAATTCCATGAAAAAAAGTTCAAATTCGATATTCGAAGTATTTTAATTCGATGGTCGAATTTCGAAGTATTTTTAACTTCGACCCTTGATAAATCTGCCCCTTGGGGTTACTTTTGCAATTTTCTCCCTGAAGTGGCTGTACTGGCCAATAAATACAATAGATAGATTCAAGATAATACAGGAGGCTCATTTAGGAATTTCTAGCAAACAGAGAGAAAAAATGTTTCCCCTTGAGGCAAATTTAGAGAGATTCTGGAGTGTCATTTACCTTCTGAAGAGTTAGCAGTTTCAAGAATTATGTAAGGCAAAATGTTTGAACTCAATGGAAGTGGGGGTTTTTTTCAAGCTAAACTAACCATACTTATATAGAGTAGGAGTTTTCCTACTATGTATAGGCCACGAACTCTGTCTGAAATGACTGCCAGTTCACATAGGTAGGCAGCACAAAAAAAAACATTTGCTTCAATCCCAGCAAAACATTCCTTTATCAATAAGCCAAGCCCAACAGCAGGTCTTCTGGCCAATGCATTTAGAGGCCCATTTATCAAAGGTCGAATTTCGAATTCATGTGTTTTTTTTGATTCTAATATATTCACAATTTGACTGGGAGGTTAAGAAAACATTTGAATGGCTAATATTCGACCCGAAAATTCGGATCGCTTTGGAATCCTATTCAATTTGTAGGAAAGGATTTTTTTCTTCGAAAATAACCCACAAATATCAGGAAGGATATTATTAACAGCTCCAAATGACTCAACGGACCTCTGCCATTGACTTGTACATGAACTCGGCAGGTTTTAGGTTATGAATATTCAAATTAGGGTAGGACTACATGGATGTTTTTGGCGTGCTGCGACAAAACGCCTACGACAAGTCGCATGCGACAGAAGGTAAGAGATAGAAATGTCGGATGAAGTCGAAAGCGTTGATCGTGTTGCGTCAGATCAACACTGCGACTTCATCCGACATTTTTATCTCTTACCTTATTTCTGTTGCATGCAACTTGCATAGGCGTTTTGTCGAAGAGCTTCAGATCTCGCTGAAAAACGTCCATATAGTCCTACCCTTAGGACTGTTTCCATAGTAAAGCTGTGATAAATGTCAGAATCAAATTTACATGCGAATAGGGGGATTCAAATTTGAATGTGTGAATTTTGAGACTCAAATTCAAATTTACTATTCTGCCCCTAAAAGTAACAAAACCATATGGTTCTATTTTGGACAAAACAAAAACAAGCTGAATATTATAAGCTGAAATATCATGCATAAATTAGCCTGTTATGATGTTTGTAAGTAAAAGCAATTTGGTAAAGAACAGAACAGCATTGAAGTGGGCCACACGATTAAAAGGAATTCAATTCAGAAATGTAAACATACAACTAGGATTTACCAAATAGTAACATGTTTATTTCACTCATGTTCTTAAAAAATAGTTTTTCATCTGCAGCAAAAAAACATCCTACTGTAAAAAAATATTGAACTGTTAGAAAAAAAAGCAAAGCATGAAAAACAGACCCAAAATGTTAAGATTTTATTTACAAAGGATTTTTCCCCCCCTCTTTCTTGTACAGAAAGTAAAAATGTTGCTCCATCTTCTAGTTAACAAGCAGCCACTGACAATCACGACTCACCGAAATACAACCTCGGGGTTTTAATTCAGAAACCCTTAGGAACCCCAACATAATAGGAAAAGCTTTGACCTAAGTTTGTGATTTTAGTCAGAAGTTTTGTCTCTCTTTCTTTGCTTTTTTTTCAGAATTAATTAGAAATCAAGTTGTAATCTTCCAGTTGGGGTTATTGGGGGAAGGAATGTCACAGAAAACAACTCTTTGGCTCATTGGGTGCTCAAGGACAAGGGGCTTGTTATAAATCACTATGGCTTTGAAACCTGCTTATCAGTAATCCAAGGGTAGGGCCAGTTCAATCAACACCATATAATCCATAAAAGGTCCTTTATCATTTCATTTTCTTTAATTTTTTGTTTTTGTCTTATAGTCATCCTCTTCATCATCTGCTTCTCTCTTTCTTTTCTCTCCTTTGCCAGATTCGTCTTCTTCTGATAAGCAAACAAGAAGACCAGTTCAAAAGGGCATATTAACTAAAATATTAAGAGCAGCTCTAAATTCTTTTACTTTAGACCTTGGGCACCAGCCAGGTTCTAAAACTAATTTAAACAACCACATATAGGGGCAAATTTACTAAAGGGCGAAGTGAAGTGGCAGAAGACTGCAATGCATGGAAGTGGGTAAAGGAAGGATGAGCAAGTTAAGAGGAATTCAGAAATCAAGATTTTAAATCAGGCATTTAACAAACCTTCATCCTCTTCATCATCATCCTCATCATCTTCTTTATCTACTTCTCCATCATGTCCAAAGTCTTCCTGCAGACAACAGTGACAGAAAAAAACATGACTCGTCATTGAACATTACCAATACAATATACTGATTAATGCTAAGAGAGATTAGCTGAAGCTTGTTCACCCACTTTTCCAGCGGAGTTGGTTTCAGATTGTTCACCATAAACAAAGACTTTTTTCAGTTACAGTCTATTTTCTATTTGTGACTGTTTCCATAATGTTGAAGTGTAAAGTTACATTTTTTTGCTTCTTAGGTATTTCTAAAGCAGCTTGGGGGGGTCGCTGACTCTGTAAATTGTTCTAAGTGATACATTAGTTTGATGCCGAGCAGAATTAATTAACTAAATTTTGGAAAAACTGTAAATAAATTGAAAAGCAACTTTAAAAAAAAAAAAAAAAAGTATTTCAGTTCAATAATCTGTATTGAACAAATTTGTATTGAAGAGGTGTTTGGAAGGTGAACAACCCCTTTAAAGGAAACCTATACCTTCACAATGAATACTTAAACATATAATTTATATTGTAAGTGACCTATCAAAGAATCTTACTGTATTAGAAATAAAGAAATGGCTAAAAGATAGATTACAAAGAGTGGTTGTCATTGAAAGTACTGTTTCTATTTTTGCAGATGATACTAAATTGTGCAGAACTATAGGTTCCATGCAGGATGCTGCCACTCTGCAGAGTGATTTGTCTAAACTGGAAAACTGGGCAGCAAACTGGAAAATGAGGTTCAATGTTGATAAATGCAAGGTTATGGACTTTGGCAAAAATAATATATAAATGCAAGTTATACAATAAATGGCAGTGTGTTGTGAGTTTCCTTAAATGAGAAGGATCTTCAGGGTTTTTGTAGATAACAAGTTGTCTAATTCTGGGCAGTGTCATTCTGTGGCTACTAAAGCAAATAAAGTTCTGTCTTGCATAAAAAAGGGCATTAACTCAAGGGATGAAAACATAATTATGCCTCTTTATAGGTCCCTGTTGAGGCCTCATCTGGAGTATGCAGTGCAGTTTTGGACTCCAGTCCTTAAGAGGGATATAAATGAGCTGGAGAGAGTGCAGAGACTAAGTGCAACTAAATTGGTTAGAGGGATGGAAGACTTAAATTATGAGGGTAGACTGTCAAGGTTGGGGTTGTTTATTCTGGAAAAAAATGCTTTTGTGAGGAGACATGATTACACTTGACAAGTACATTAGAGGACATTGTAGACAAATAGCAGGGGACCTTTTTACCCATAAAGTGGATCACCATACCAGAGGCCACCCCTTTAGACTAGAAGAAAAGAGCTTTTATTTGAAGTGTGAGTGTATAGAGGAGTCAGTGTGTGTGTGTGTGTGTATGGATGCAGGATTTCATTTGGAGGGGTTGAACTTGATGGTCTTTTTAAACCTAAATTTAACTATGTAACTATATTGGTACATATACATGTAATAAAATGGTGCACACCGGGATTTGGACACTGAAAAAACTGGCGCCCTTCCGGGTGAACAGGGGATAAAGGAGGAGTAGGAGGGGCTACAGCTCTGACGTTTTCTCAGCGTCCTTCCTCCTGATGGGAGGGGCCCTTTACCCCACGGTCCCTGTGTCCCCTTAGACGTGAGAGAAAGTTAAAAATTCATCATTTTATTTCATACATTAAAAAGCGGCCACTTTTTCCGGCCGCTTTTAAATGTGTTAAATAAAATTATGAATTTTTAATTTTTCTACAACAAATCCCAGTGTGCACCATTTTCTTTGAGGAGTATATACACTACAGCACGGTTTGGTAGCACACCTACAAACCAGTCATGTATTTACCTGTTCCTCGCCACTGGCATCGTCTTCATCATCTATCTCCTCTTCATCCTCATCCTCATCTTCCTCCTCATCTATATCTTCTTCCTCTTCATCTTCTTCCTCCTCTTCCCCCTCCTCTTCCCCCTGCGGAAAAAAAAGTCAACAAGAAAAACGTCTCTGAGCATTAGATGTATTCAATGCCTCAAATCAAATGTATAAACATATATGGTTTAATTTAATTTTCTCTCATTCAGTGTTGATCCCATGACTAATAAAATGATTCTAGAAAAATACTGAGTAAAACTGGGCTTGAACCCTTCATAAGATGGCTTTTGTAGTTTTTATGATTTGTGTTAATATGTTGTAATTAAATACAAATAAATAATACAGAAAATAATTAGAGTATAATTAAATATGTATTAGCTTTTATAATATCATGTGTTGCTCCTCTGCTTGATACCAACTAGAGAAATATCAAAACACTCTTCTAACTTGATTGACTAAGCAAGGAGTTAACGCTTTTTCCTGACCAACCGAAATTACCAGCAGGTAATATTGTCAAAAAATGTTTTTGTTTTTTTTTTAATATAGATTTTGTAGGAAGAGTCTACCAAAAATACAAACTCTTAATGCTCTCCTATGAAGATCATGCAGGTTTCTTGAGGAAAAAGCTAATGTTATTTTGCTATTTATGGCTCATTCCAGTAGCAAAAAAACAGGAAATCTATTGACTGAGAATAGGACAAATATGCAGATATTAATTACTTATAAACATTAAGAGACAAATGTATCTGTATCTTATAAGACCATTTTTATTTAAGGCTTATGTTCCCTAGTCACAACCTGATTTATCCAAAATGGATCTAAAAACAGCCTACCTTCATCTTCTTCCTCCTCATCTACACCATCTCCTTCAGCATCAGAGTCTGGGGCCTCCTTGTCTTCTCTGTCATACCCATCCAGGTAAGTCAATTGCGGGAGGAGCTTGAAAACACTTTCTCTGTAGTCATTTAAGTTTGTTACTTCACAGTTGAATAGGTCCAGGCTCTTCAAAGACTCTAATTTTTTCTGAAAAAAAGGTTAGAAATGATTAAGCAGAATTCTACTTTTTGAACTGGGAGACATCATCCCTTTTCCTAATGTTGCCCTGTAGTTATAAAGTAGATGTTCTATAGTGAATAAAGTACAAAAAAAAGGATATTCTAAGTCACCAAGGAATTCAATGACAATATAAAAGCACAAGGCCAAAGGCTGAGTGCTTTTATACAGGTCATGGAACTCCGAGGTTACTTCTAATGCCACCTAGTCGCTTTCTGAGGATCGATAGTCATTTTAAACAGAATTGTTTGCCAGGTAAAGTCATGTACTAAAGCCATGAAGTGTTACAGGCGTGGGCATGGCAGCCCCGGATCATTTAAGATCTAAGTTGGCATCTCTGTGCATGCAACTAATTGATAATGCAAGAAAGGCCTAAAGAAAAGCTTTGCTATACACGGGTTGATATGCTCTGCTGACTGCAGCAACTGCCTGCTTTTTGGCCCATTTACAAGTTGAAAGAAGAGTATCGGCTTCTGCTCAAGGTTTGGGTAGCTACCACTCAAGCTAACGTAAAAGTACTCACTAAACAAGTGGATCTTAGCAAGTATGGCAAGCATATCATAAATAGCACCTGACTAGGGTTGCCAACTGTCTTAAAAATACCGGCATGTGATTATCGGGGTGGGGGCAATGACTTAGGGGGCCGACTAGCACAACAAAAGGGGCGGAACACAAGTGGATGAATGGGAAGTTTAGCGACAGGAACTTTGCGAATATGAGCTATAAGCCCCTGCTTGAAGAAGGGATTTAGGGTCAGCTGGGGGTGGAATAATAAGTACTTACAAATTTACCGGCAAATTTGTAATACTGGCCTGGCCTTGGTTGGTATTTTACTGGCTATGCCAGTGAAATACCGGGCAGGTGGCAACCCTACACCTGACTGCACAATTTTAACTGACCTGTACTTAAAAAAATAGGTTTGATCCCCATAATTACAGAACAATGACGGTTATTCTATGTGCTATATGACACTTCTCATATAGAAGTGGTTCTTATTGACATTAAATGAGAGATTCCTGAATGTGTGCTTTCTAACAAAATAACTGCCTTTTGCACAAATTCTGCACGTAGAAAGACAGGATTTCTCGTGATTTGAATAGAGTAAGCTCTAATACATCTTCTAGGCAAAAGGAGCCCCTCTATAAGATATATTGGATCATTCATCTGACACCCAACTGCTGAATGAAGACAGAATGAGGAGAAACAGATGCTGAGAGAGGAATTTGTGAAGATAAACTCGATTATTTCAGAAACAGTACAGAATTTTTAATTGATTATATTTAGAAAGGTTATTATTTCAGTATGCTGAAGCTTATATTAAATTTTCATTTTCGCAATAGTTCCCTTTTAATAAATATGCCCCTAAGTTTTCACAGATGCAGTAACCTATTGTAACTAATCAGTAGGTAGCACCACCTGTTTAAAAGCCAGCAACTTATTGGTTGCCATGTGTTACTACTCCTGGGCAAACTGAGTGCTTTTTATTAGTTGTGTTTTAGAGTACATAAACTGATTTAGAGAGTTAGTAATGTACATGCCCCAGTGGTTCCCAGTACTCTAGCCTCCGCCAGTCAATTTACAATATATAGTAAGTAAAAATACCAAAGGTTCTTACCAGAGGTTCCAATGTGCTAATGTCTTTTATTTTATTTCCACTGAGATTTAGATGTGTGAGGTTGGATAGTTTTTCTGCTAGTACATCCAGGCCTGCAGAGATTCTGTTGTCACTCAGCTCAAGCTTAAAGAAGGACAGAGAAAAAACAGTAAGACATTCAATAGGTACACTGCAAATTGTGCTTCACACTGCAGTTGGTCTTCATTCATAATTTTATATTTGTGGTGTTAACTTTGAGAGAAAGAGCGGATTCTCGGCCTGTGGTTTCTCTGCTCCCAATTGTGCCTGCACCCGAATACATTGCCTCTGCTCAGGTGCAGACACCTGCACCTGAGGTTCCTGCATGAGACGTGAGATTTTGGATTCAGGTGGCAGCAGAGCAGCAGCAGAGGAGCGGAGCGGACTCTCAGCCTGTGTGGGACCACATCATCTGGCCGTAGCCTAACCGGTATGATGTGTACAGGTGTGGGATCCGTTATCCGGAAGCCAAGTCTAAAATTAAGTGCCGGGCAGCACGAAACGGGTAAGGCTATGTGTTGATTTGGTTTTGCCCTAAAATAAAGTTTTCAGTTTTTTACAAGCCTGTTTGTAGGATCTGTGAGTGCCTGCTGTTTTTCTCCTTTGGTTGGACACCTTGAGCTGTAAGTCTGGGGCATGAGCTCCCAGATCCCAAGTACTTCTGGTGAGATAATAAACTTATTGGTTTTACACTGGGATTTTTTTCTTTTTAAATCCGTTAACCGGAAACCCGTTATCCAGAAAGGTCCAAATTACAGAAAGGCTGGCTCCCATACACTGCAGTAGAATATTCAAATTTTTAAAAACTATTTCCGGTTTATCTGTAATAATGAAATTGTACCTTGTACTTGATCCAAACCAAGATATAATTAATCTTGATTGGAAGGAAACCCAGCTTATTGGGTTTAATTAATGTTTAACGGATGAATAACATAAAAAAAATTAAAAAAAAAATTTGTTAGTATGCCACAAAAAACCCCAAGACAAATTAAACTTTTAAATCGCACAGCCTTTATTAAGAAATAACCTACCAAAAGTCCGGATGCACTCCTCTTCAGAAAAGGCGATCCATCGTGCAGCACTCGATTTCTCATCCCCGCCTTCCTTATAGGAGATAGCCAGGGAGGAGAAATCGAACACTGCACGATGGATCGTCGCCATGTCGGCTTTTGTGAAGAGGAGTGCAAGCAGAGTTTCGGTAAGTTATTTCTTTATACTAACATCTTTTTTTGATGTTACTGGTCCTTTAATTGATTTTATAAGTTGACTTAAGGTATACAAAGTTATCCGGAAAACCCCAGGTCCAGAGCATTCTGGATAACAGGTCCCATACCTGTACACAAAATTTTTTAAAGAGTTTATTCCAAATCTAGTAACCAATAGTATCCAATCACTCACGGTAGTTTATTAATGTTTAATCATGAAAAATGTATGTTTTTTTTTCATTTCTTGAGCTAAACAGGGAAAATTGAAGGAACTCCGTCCATAATGGGTAGATAATTAGATGATCACTACACAGATAATCCCTGTGCATAAAGGACTTCTGCTAACAAAACAGTCACAATGAAAAGAGAATGCAGGGGGTGGTTAACAAGTAAGTAATCTAGATATCTACCTCGTGAGGACCAAAAAGAGTATCTTCAATTCTCCTGTTGCCCAGCTCAAGCAATTAAAAAACACATTTTTTATAATTAAATCAACAGGCAAATATTATGTTAACCACAAGCCCTATTCATTGCACTTGAAAAAGAGGGTATACTACCCTGCTGAGGAACAAACCCTTAGGAGCCCTGCACTCCCAAGTTCTTCCATAAAGCAGATAACTACAGTTAGGGAAAATACATACTCAGGAGAATAGACAATAACATTTTACCTTTTTTAATTTGGGGAGCTTTGGAAGATTTGAGACTGACATCAATAAGACATTTATTAAGCTGAGGAATTCTAGATTCACAAACTCTGCTGTAAGACCCTCTATTTTGCCTTCATGCGCCCGGCAGTTATCCAGAACCAATTCTCGTACCTGCATGAAAGAACAAAGAATACCTTGTTAGTCACAGCCAAAAAGAAAAGGAGAGGGATGGTCAGCTTTAGATACAGTTTCAAATGGTGGCTTAGGACATAGTTATAACAAACAAATCCTCCCTCTAAAGTAAGTTTAAAATTGTTAAGTGTTGGAAATACATTTTAAAAAAATAAAATAGCAGGTACCAACTTAATGCAATTTAATCTTTCAATTTAGCAAGTTATTTTCTGCCCAAACTTGTCTATTGTTTGAACAGGTGGCACGAATATGTGACTTATAATCAACTGACAGAAAATCTGCTGAATATGGAGTCAACAAAATATGTGCATAGTCAGGGGAGAATGTTCTACGTCTATAAATAACATACTGTATATATAAATGAGTTGAATGAATCAAATGAAAGAAGCCTTAAAATAGAGAGGGCACCTGTTGAAATATTTGATTCAATATTTATTTGAAAGAGGAAACTATAGGAGTATTTGTGGCTTCATAATTGCTGCATACAGTGAAAGTAATTACAGATCATGAGCTATTACCAAATCTGAAAGACTATTTATCACACAGGACATCCTTATAATCTATATTTCATATCTCCTAACATTTGAAAATTGTAAAAAGGGACAAAAACATCAGGCGGGAGTGGCGTGCTGAATTTATTTTGGCCATGCCCATTTTATGGCCACATAATTACCATGTACATTTTACAGAATTTGGCAGGTTATGAAAGTTAGAACACATAAAACAATCCCTAAACTCCCAGAAATGTGTTCAAACTGTTTTGCTAATGAAGCTGAAATTGCCCTTTAAGCTGTAAGTCAGTTCTCCCAAGAGATTTGCTTATCTTAAATAGTTACAATTGTTTCTTTGCTTATCTTAAATTGTTACAAAAGTATTTAAGTGCAGCTGCTCAGAGTTCTGGGCTCTTTGCCAAAAACACATTTTAATTAAGTTTCTGAAACTTTGCATCTTTTTCTGGAGTCAGTGCCAGAGATGAAAGAGAAACTTGGGACATTTCAGTAAGAAACGCAGGACTGGGGGCTGAATTGGGACTGTCCCAAAAAAATGGACAGTTGGGAGGTATGATCTCTTAGTTACACATACTGCCAATAACTTACGCTATATTTTAGTTTTATGATTATAAAGAAATATTTTTATATCTGTATTTCTGTCAGTCATCCAGTTTCTGCACTACACATGGGATTTCTCTCAGCAACCAAACTCCATGAAAAGTGGCTGTAACAGCTCTTGTGTTGGTCAGCCATGGCACCTATTAATGGCAAGTATGGCATCTGGGCAAGATAATCTCCCAAGCATGGTCCTGTCAGTTGTAGGAAAATTCACTCTGACCCGTCCTACCATGAGGCTAGGAGAAAACCTTGCCTCAAATGGTGGTGAGCAGACAGTTACCGGGGAGGCAAAAAGCTGCCTCTGGTAACTTTAAGGGGTAGATTTATCAAAGAGTGAAGTTAGAGATCTCCACAGTCCTCAGAGTGAAATACTACCTCTCTCCATTTATTTCTATGGGATTTTTTAAGGCGTATTTATCAAATGGTGAACTTTCAATATCACCCATTGATAAATCCCATATAAATGAATGGAGAGAGGCGGTATTTCACTCTGCGGACTGTGGAGATCTCTAACTTCACTCTTTGGTACATATACCCCTTATACCCCTAAGAGTCACATTTTCTATTTTAAAACAGATATTGGTCTCTCTGCACTAATCTGTGGCCCCCTCATGACCCACCCTGACACCAAAGATATAAGTACAGAGGGGGGTAAGATTGATCAAAGATTCCCAAGTGGCATTACCCTTTTAAGGAGAACTAAAGTTAAAAGAATTTGGCAAGGCTATATCGGGGGTAATTCGAGCGTTCGGCCGTATGGCCGAACGATCGAAATACGATGCGCCAATCGGCTCCGACGGGTCGGTCTGGTAAAAATCCAACCTTCCCGATCGATATCGTGGCCAGATATCGATCGGAAAGACCCGTCGGAAGCCCCCATACACGGGCAGATAAGCTGTCAAATCGGTCCAAACCGTGTATGGCCACCATTAGATTTTGTGCTTTTGTACCAGCCCAAGGCCATCACATGCTTTTAGCAGCTAATATTCGTAGCCCCTAAGATTTCTATTTTTTCTTCCTGATTTACAGCACATGCTCTTGGCTACAGTCAGCCACTTGGGTTGAGGAATCGACTCTCAATATGCAGTATATATACACAACATAATCTCAATACAAGGCTGACTTGCTAACAAGATTATTTTTGGCGAGAATAATACAGGGTTACAAGTAAGGTCACCACCCTAAAAAAAATGGTAAATGTGCTGTTTTTAATACCACAAAGGATTTTAGGGTACCAGCACTAGCAGTACATGGTTTTCTTAAAAAAAGTAGCACCAACAAATGTGCTCCTTAGGATGTGGTAGGGCGGCATGCCGCCCCTAAAATTTTGCTGCTCTAGGCCCTGGCCTTTGTGGCCTCTCCACAAATCCGGGCCGAGGAAACACGTAACTGAACAAACAAAAGTATTCAAACATTTGGTACCTGACAAACAGTAATAAGCAGCACCACAACCCAAGTGTTTTGGTGCCCTATGCAAACCTACCAGTTACCCCGACCCCTTTTCTAGAAAATGTATATAAAATTTTTTTTTACCAACTACATGTTTTCTTACATTTCTCATTTGTTTTTCCTTTATTTCGGTCTCTTACGTTCTGTTTTCTTTACCTATCCATAATTCCTTTCTTGTTCTTCTTTATTCCATCTCTTTCCATGCGCCACTGCTGCTGCACCCTCTCTCCAGGTGTGCCATTAACTCACACTTCCCATACATATTTTCTAATTTTATGCTATACATATAACTTTCACCAGTTCTCTGTTGCATATGTTCTTATGTTACCCCTCTTGCCTACTGGGGTAGCTGATCTTATGGGGCTTAACCGAGGAAACAAGCACAGCTACTTATTGCTTCTGAACAGTTTATGGGATGGGAAATTTAAAGCTAAAATGCTCTTGGTGACGGATACAGAGAAGCAATATGAGAGAGATAGCTTATAGAGGAGAGATAGCTTATAGAGACCTGACAAACTCATATTTCCAACTTTTTTCCTGTGTTACTAACTGTAGAGTATTATTTCTTACTACAATGGTCTGCACATCCAATGCAGTTGAATAGATGGTCGATTTTGTTGAGGAAGACCCTGAAAAAATGTGTATAAGAGAACAATCTAGTAATGGGTCTGGAACTATATTTGTAGACTTAAAATATGTCAATGAAAAAAATCCACTTTCTCCTTAAATGGAGATACACAGAGAAATGGAAACCGCAATACAACATATCATTCCAATCAAAATAAAAGGTATGCCATTTTTTAAAACATATGTAATATTAAGAGCCAGAACGCATAGAGAAAGCTGAAGTCTGACATTATTTCACAATGGTGACAATAAAAAAAAAACCTCAATGACGCAGAAGGTGGATTGTTGGGGAGCAAATGACAGCTACAGTAACTTATACTATTACTGCCAACTTATTGATCTTTCCTGAGAAATAAAAACTTGAACTTGGGGTGTAACTGAACGAGCCTTCATCACATTACTGACTATGACTTAACAGACTATAAATATCAAGTATTAGCATATTCAGTCTGCAGAAAAGTTTTCAATCAGGAATAATATGGGCAGGTTGCAGAACTCAACCCTTATTCCACCTAAACAAAGAGCAGAGGAAGTGGTGTACTGAGCTGTCAGTTAAATAAGTCATCCTTTACCCTATTCTCAACAAGTGGCTGAATATAGTACTATAATGAGCTTTAAGTACCAAAAAGTACAGAGCAGTGCTGAAATATATGAAGCTCTGCATCAGAGCCCAGTGCTTAATAGTGGTAGGTGTAGCCCAAAATCACACAGTACAAAAGAACTGAATTGGCTTGATTGTTTCCCAACCAAAATGATATTGGGACTTGGTGTTTATTAAAAAGTCCAGTAGCCCAGAACACTCTGCACTTGGATACATTTGTAACAATTTAAGATATATGTAGAAACAAGTGTAACTATTTAAGATAAGCAAGTCTCTTAGGAGAACGGAGACGCACAACTTAATGGGCAATTTCACCTTCATTAGCAAAACTGTTATAACACCTAAAACGTGGCCCTAACACTCTCAGAAATGTGTTCAGACTTGCATAGCCTCACAAATCTTGTAAACTGGACATGGTAATTAGGGGGTGTGGCAATAAAATGGGCAAACAATTGCTGCCGTGTGGAGGCAGATGTTTTCTTATCCCTCTTTCCATTTTTCAAATGTTGGGAGGAGTGTTTTGTGGCAGAGTGAGGCAATGTCTGCCTAGTATATTCAGGGAGGAATAGCTGTAGGGGGAACTTGATTGAATAATCTTCACTAGAAGTGTGGTGGTAACACTGATTTTTCATAGATGCATCTTCCAAGTGAGACAGATAGAGGAGGACCTACCAATAATATTTAGTGACTTTCTTGCTCAAGTTTTAGTAAACACTCTTGCCCATTTAACCTCTGATTGCTGTGCTTTGTAGCTGTTTTAACACTTTGTGTACCAGTGGGATAGGTTGCTACTTTAGCATAACAAGGTACCAACAAAAATAACCAAACATACCCAACAATCAGCCTTCTTTCAAGATCACAAAGTAGCTTTTTCTAATGACTACAGATCAGTCATTATGATGGCAAAATAGCTGGCTGGCACAGCACTCCTAAGGCTGTATACTGGCTGATCTACAGTAAGTTGCTGATTTTGGTCCTTTGGACAAAATCAGCAGCTTATCTGCCTGTATATGGGACCTGATACCACCAGTTTCCCCACAGGTTTGGGTTCACCTCGCTGTGCTGTTTGCAGGTTTGGGCTGAGCTCTTCTACCTGCTTTACCAACCCATGACCTTACACTGCCAGCTTCCAGTTTTAAAGGCATGTGCCTGCCACGCCCCTTATGTGATGTCATCGGCGAGAGTGGGTCTATAAGTGATGTCATCGGCGAGAGTGGGTCTATAAGTGAAAGATGCGGGTGTGTTCGGGTCGTGTGCAGTTTGAGTTTTTCTCAACCTGCACATCACTAAGGGTGGTGGTATACGCTGCTACTCGGGGAGATTAGTAGCCCAGCGACAAATCACCTATTCTTCAGGCAACTAATCTCCCCCAGCTGCCTTCCCGCTGGCTGGAATGTAAATCGCTGGCGGGATGGCACTTGGAAAGCTTTGTTTTTCAAAGTCGTCTGAAGTTGCCTCACGAGGAAACTTCAGGCGACTTTGTAAAGCCAAAGCGATCCAAGTGCCATCCCTGTCTGAAACCAACTGAACTGAAAAAGTGTTGTAGGGTGAAAAACCCCTCCTTGTTCTGCTTAATACAGAGAATTTAAGGGAAACTGAAACCCCAAATCACAGGGGCTTGCCAATGAAGTTCTGTACTACATATATGCTTACTCCTAATGTGGTGCTCAGGATTCCTTGGAGATAATGGCAGCTGTACACTCTGAATTAAAGTCCCTTTAAGTAGGTAGGAGGTTATTTAATATAGTCACTGGGGTGCCTAACATACTGGCCAAGGGATTTCAGGTAATGTGAATAAAACAATGTTTGTAAGGATAATGGCACATGAGCATTCTCACTGCGGCTGGTATTCAAAGGAACCCAGCAGCAACCAAGATGCATCTGTCCTACTGCCAACAGTTCTAGTGTTAAAGGAACAGTAACACCAAAAAATTAAAGTGTTTTAAATCAATTAAAGTTTAATGTTGGCTTGCCCTGCACTGGTAAAACTGGCGTGTTTGCTTCACAAAGACTACTATATTTTTTTTATAAATAAGCTGCTGTGTAGCCATGGGGGCAGCCATTCAAGGCACAGGTTGCATAGCAGAGAACACTGCAGAATTCTCTTGTATTCCATTACAAAGTTTAAAAAACTCTCACCCTTAAATGCAGAGAAGAGCAGCGGAGCTCCCAGTTGCCATCTTTCGGATCTTCATTTAGTCTTCGGGTTTCAATGCAGTTCAAACTGATTCCTGACTTGGCCCATCTGTGACGGCAGACTTTTTGACGGTGAATAGACCCAAAGACTGCACAAATATCCGGAAGATGTCGACCGGGAGCTCTGCTGTGCTTCTCTGCATTTAAGGGTTGGAATTTTTAAAAGGGTTTTTTTTTTTTTTTTAACACTAAAGCATTGTGGGGAGGGAGAGGGGGCAATGCCTGGAAACTTATGGAGGAGGTTTAGTTCTCCTTTAAGCAAACACAGAACTTTTACCATAGCAGGGAAACAGTACATTATATTTGAATTACTTTAAAATGCTTTAATTTTTGCTGTTACTGTTCCTTTAATATGATGCACTGTGTCTGAGCGGAGGCCCACCACTCAAAAATGCTCATCTGCTTTAGACAAATGGTCCTTTTGGATAGTTGTGGAGATATATGTACCACAGGACTTCAACTCTGCATAACATAAAAGGCTGGTGGCAAAAACGAAGATTTGGGGGGGATTAGTTGCCCAGCAACAAATTTTATCTTCTTTGGGCGAATAACCTCCCTGAAATGCCTTCCCCCCCGGCAAAAATCCGAATCGCCGATGGGACAGCACATAAATCGCTTCAGAAATCGCAAGTCAACTTCGAATCGATACATATGCCATCCTGCTGGCGATTCAAATTCATGCAGCAGGAAGGCATTTGGGGAGATTAGTTGCCCGAAGAAGAGAATATTTGTCGCTGGGAGAGTAATTTCCCCTAATGTTGTAAATATATATATATATGTGTGTACATTTTCAATTTTTTTTTTAAGACTCACGTTATATCACCACATGTAAGCAAATGGGTCTAGCAAAAAAAAAAAAAAAAAAGATTAAATAGGAAAAAATTATGTAAAGTGTGGAAAAGTATGGGGAGGGAATGTTGCAATGTAAATGGGTAATGTAATAATCATATAAAAAATATTCTCAAATGGAGGGCACTCTAATATACAATAAATAGAATACAGTTTATAGTTAACTTATGGGTGATTGCTAATATAATGTAATAATCATACCAGGTAACTGTATAAGAGATTTTCAGTGACAAAAAGTTGTATGCAGAGACAGATGGAAAGAGGAGCCCAGTACAGTCCTGTACAAACAGGCAGCAGACAAAGACAGCTCCTGTATACAGGGGGGGGGGGGGTGGGAGGGTGACAGTATACCAGGAGAGCAGAAACACCACAATGCTGAGGAGAAAACGAGCCTGGCAACGACTACTCAATACCCCAACACCAAGCCGGCCTCAGATTTTAACACTGAAGAACTAGAGGCAGAACCCACCACAGGAGAAGGGAGAAGTCCAGATAAACAAGATGCATTCAACATGGAGAAAGTGAAGAGGAAAGGCAAGAGGACAACATGGTGATATCTCCTCCTCTGACATTGCGCGGCACCAGAGGGGTGGGAGAGGACTAGAAAGCAGACTGAAACCGAAGAACACATTCTTGCATCAAACTGAGACACAACAGCCCATTTTATTTCCTTAAACCTCCTCAATATAAATTAGTGTATACAAATGTTACTATTGGCGCGTGTGTAAATGTAGGACAGCGGGCCGCTATACCCCCCTCCCATCTTTTCAGCTTATTTCCCATTTGAGAAAGAAGGGTGGTACGTCGACGCGGAAACCCCCCCCCCCCACACTAGATTTAACTTATTACATTAGAATCCCGATAGCGTTGTCTCCTGTGTGTTCTATGCACCCGCTAAAGGCACTGGCACACGTATAAACACCATTACGAACTGAGAATGACAGCTCACACACAAGATACAAGCACTGCCACAGCGGAGCCATAAGTCATTCTTAGCATTCATCCTACACAAGTAAAACCGCACTGTCTCTAGGCTAAGGAGTCTTGTTAAATTAAAGGCCCTGGCACAAAGGGTTCTGAGAGTGGTAGTTCAGCCCACAGACTTGCTTTTGAGTGGCAGAAGCATCTTCTTGGCACCATACATTAAACACACCCGCAATAACCTTTGACTGGAAGGTTCCCTGCCATTTGTAAAGGAACCCCACAGCCTAGCACATCAACTTGTCCAAACCAAATCAGTTCTATGCAACGCTACATAGTATGACCAAGCTTTGTGTATGTATCTACATGAGGGAGATCATATATATTGCACTATTTACACTTGAGTCCTACAGCAACTGCCAGCGAACTTCATAAGTAATTTATTACATGTGCCCCCCCCCCTTTTGTAGTAGGTGAAAGTGTGCCTTGCAATGTAGGTCATCTTATCCTACGTCCCCACTCACAGCAGTTTGCTAATCTCCATATACACAGAATAAGCGTCAAGTCAGCCAGGCTGCTGCCCACATGCACAGGAGAAAAGGTTCCATAGGCTTATGACTAGCCTATGACTAAGTGCCCAGAAGGCACGAAACGCGTAAGGCCACCCTCTGAGATGATACTTTCTGTACAATAAAACTTTTTTTTATTTGCATCTATTTTTGGAGTGAAGTCCAGTTTTTGTGCCAGCCTACCACTGCAATTCGAATGTCTTATGTTGCCTCCAAGAGCTGAAAGTCTGGGTCTTGAGCACCTGGCCCCCTGTTGATAAGTGTACCTTACCATTCACAAGTCTTTACAATGTTATTAAAGGGGTGAATGGCCAATTCTAAGCAACTTTTACTTTTCATTATCTATTTTTTATAGTTTTATACGGTAATTATTTGCCTTTTTCTTCTGACTCTTCCAAGCTTTCAAATGGGCATCGCTGACCCCATCTAAAAAGCCAATGCTCTGTAAGGCTACAAATGTATTGTTATTGCTACATTTTTTTTTACTCCTCTTTCTATTCAAGGCCTCTCCTATTCCAGTCTCTTAGTCAAATCAATGCATGGTTGCTATGGTAATTTGTAGGGATGCACCGAATCCACTATTTTGGATTCGGCCTAACCCCCGAATCCTTCTCTAAAGATTCGGCCGAATACCGAACCAAATCCTAATTTGCATAAGTAAATTAGGGGCGAGAAAGGGAAAACATTTTTTACTTCCTTGTTTTGTGGCAAAAAGTCATGCGATTTCCCTCCCCGTCCCTAATTTGCATGTGCAAATTAGGATTCGGTTCAGCCGGGCAGAAGGATTCGGCCGAATCCAAATCCTGCTGAAAAAGGCCAAATCCTGGCCGAATCCCAAACCGAATCTTGGATTCGGTGCATCCCTAGTAATTTGGACCCTAGCAACCAGATTGCTTAATTTGCAAACTGGAGAGCTCCTGAATAAAAAAGCGAAATAACTCAAAAACCACAAATAATAAAAAATGAAAACCAATTGCAGATTGTCTCAGACCATTACTCCCCACGTCATGCTAAAAGTTAGCTCAAAGGTGAACATCCCCTTTAATAGGTTTGCCACCTGGCCGGTATTTTACTGGCCTGGCTGGTAAAAACGAGGGCTGATCCCAATGTTATTAATAGGGAAAAAAGATAAATATATAGGAAGTAGGGTTGCCACCTGGGCGGTATTTTACTGGCCTGGCTGGTAAAAACGAGGGCTGATCCCAATGTTATTAATAGGGAAAAAAGATAAATATATAGGAAGTAGGGTTGCCACCTGGCCGGTATTTTACCGGCCTGGCCGGTAAAAATGATGGCTGATCCCAATGTTATTAATAGGGAAAAAAGATAAATATATAAGAAGGCCGGTATTTTTTTCCAGAAAAGGTGGCAACCCTAATAGGAAGGCCGGTATTTTTTTCAGAAAAGGTGGCAACCCTACCCTTTAATAGGGAAAACATATAAATATATAGGAAGAAAATAAGAAAAGATGGAAGCCCTATGTGCAGGGGGTCTCCCAATACCAAAACTTTGGCTTTTTCACAGCCTCCCTTCATTCAGTAGCTGTTTAAAGATACAAAACGAAGTGTGATTTTTTTTTTTTTATTCAAAACATGGTTGCTGGGAAAACTCAAGCGTAGAGGAAGGGTGTACAGCGGCAGTGTGGGGGGGGGGAAAAAACTCTATAAACTAACAAGACTACCAATAAAAAATGTTAAGTTTTTTCTCTATTTGTCCTTGTTTGGAAAGGAGTCCCCCATTCTATCCGATGCAATACAGCAGATCCCCTCCTACACTTCATCAGCACAAACAGCACATTTACTCCAGGGTTTTTTTTCTAGCAATATCATTGTTATCAATAGAGATCTGTCTCCCAAGCACAATATTGACAGCCCACATGTCTGTTTACAATGAACACAACTAAAAGCAGAGTATATAGCTAACAAGAGAACATAAATAATGTGCTAATATCACCCTGGCTGCCCATATTCATCCACTCCCCCATCTAGCTCCCAGCACAACCCACAGACACCGACTCCGTGGAGCACAAGGATTAGCAAAGAATATGTTGATGAGAAAGAGATGAGCTCACATCAGAGGGCGTCCTGTTCCTCAGCTCCAGGTGAATTCTTTTTTTCATGTCCATCTTGCTGGAATTATTTCTGTTCTAGTCGTGCCGTCCACCCCCCCACCCGATCTATTTCTAGGTATGTTTCCAACCTTCCTCTTCCGTTATACTTGCTCTTCTTTCTCAGATGATCAAACTCAAAAATGATATAAAAAAAAAGTTTGGAGGGGAGGGAGAGGGCGTTTGAGTTCTGTGCTTGCAAAAGAGCAGCCAGAGGTGTCCTTAATAGAAATCTGAACACTCTCTCTGCATATATAGGAAACGTGTGGAAACTGCTGAGAGCGAACTCCAAGTTACTCACAAGGAGGACAAACATGGCGGAGAGGGGGGAAAAAAACACTGACAAAAATATCATGTCGTGTGCGCACTACCCCTTGAGGCGACGGGACATTACTGCAGCTTTCAAAGCAGCAAATGCCGCAGCAAAAGGCAGAGGAAAAAAAAATCAAGCAAAGCTGAGGAAAGACTGCATACCGAGCAGCTTATTCACTCGTTTAAAATATAAAGCAAAAAGCCCTAAGGGTCTGGAGTAGAATCTAACCACAAAGCATGTTATAATGGGAGTGGAAATCACAATAAAGTATCAGCTTTTGAACCAAAGGTTATGGTGCTGTACAATACCAGCGATTACATTTTTATTCTGTCCCTATAGTCTATAAATATATTTGCATTCTACAGGTTTTTGTAGTCATGCAGCAAGTTACTTGTTTGTTAACTACCTATTATTTACCTGCATTTTATTATATGTGTGTAAATAATACAGTAATTGCATTTGGAAGTTGGAGAGTCCATGTAAGGTTATTTATATATTTGGGGAAGAACGTGCACTCATCTTTGATCTGAAAGTGCCGCTAATGTCACTGCTAGGTGTTTTCTATTTAAAGGGGTTGGTGGCCTTCACACTTTTTTCATTTCAGTTGGTTTCAGATAGTTCACCAAAAATAAAGACCTTTTCCAATTACCTTCTATTTTCCATTTGTGACTGTTATTCTAAAATTGAAGTGTAAAGTTTCATTTTTCACCGTCTAAAGCAGCTCAGTGAGGGGGGTCACCGATGCATTAACTGTTAAGGGCCAGGGCACACACTGCTATTTCAGGAGATTAGTCGCCCATCGACAAATCGCTTCTTCTTCGGGCGACTAATCTCCCCAAACTGCCTTCCCACTAGCTAAAATGTAAATCAGTTGGATCGCTTTGACTTTCCGAAGTTTCCTCGTAAGGCAACTTTGGGCGACTTCTGAAAACAAAGCGTGCGAGTGCCATCCTGACGACGATTTAGATTCTAGAAGGCAGTTCGGGGAGATTTGTCGCACCAAAAAAGAAACGATTTCCTGAAATAGAGGGTTAAGTAAAATGTTAGGGGCATTTGCCTGGGTCTCATTCTAAAATTGCCGAATCGGCTGAAGATGGCGCCCATGAACTCTGATGCCTGAATCTGCACCGAGGGGTTATGAAAACGTTAGAGCCATTTGCCCTGGGTAACACTGGGGGGAGGAGGGAGCGGGGGCCTATGTAGAGTAGCTTTTTTTAACTTTAGGGCTGAATTCTCCTTTAAAGGTCTTAACTTTCTAGAGAGAAAACAAGGTTTATCAAGAGCTGAATTTATTAAAGTTTTGTCTTTTTAAAATGTTTGTGCTAAAATATAAAATAATACTGGCTTTTGTGCAGATTTTTGCATCGTGCACAGTTTCGTGTCAGAAGCCACACTTGTGTCTCAGTACTACTGGCCATGGGGCTATAAGGACCGACTGGTGTTCTCTCCAATGCAATGTGTACCATTAACCCTAACATTATATCAGTGATGGCCATCTGGCCGCCTTCAGCAATCGTTGAAGAAGCATTGATAAATATGGAAGGGCGAATGTTTCAAGTTCCTTTTTTGAACAGCTAAAGAGTGACAGGTGGCGCAGTGTTGCCTTTATACAGTATTGCTTCCCCCACCTTGACATTACTGTAATTTTATTTCATCTCCATGTCATTGCTTGTTCCAGCCGTATCCTTCACCATGATGCCCTCCCTTCACCCATCTCGGCCAGTGACTTCCAAACTCCCAAAACTGGGGAAGCCGGTTCTTGCAGAGAATAATCGACCCAACAAGGTGAGCCTGGTGATGTTCCTGCTATAGTTCTATGCTTTATTGTGCTGTCTATTTAGTTATTGTTGGGGTGCTGGGGTTTTCTTACTTACATTTGTGTGTCCACTCCCCATACAGGGCCAGGGACTGAATTGTAATATATGCAATAAAAAGTACCAATAACAACAACCACAGATTGTTTTTTGGCTGCTGCTGTCAGTGACCCCTGGCAATCAGGGAGTATTTTAGTTGCAGGCTTGAAAGAAGCAGAATAAGATGGCTAATGATTCAAAAACCAGTGAAAAATTAATTGAAAACCAATTGAAAAGTTGCTTACAATAGATCATTATAGGGGTTGTTCACCTCTAAAGTAAGTTTTAGTGATGTAGAGGGTGATATTCCGAAACAACTTTTTAATTGGTTTTCATTTTTTATAGGTTTGTGTTATTTAGCTCTCCAGTCTGCAATTTCAGCAATCTCGTTGCTTGGGTCCAAATTACCCTAGCAACCATGCAGCATGGATAAGAGACTGGAATCTGAATAGGAATATGAATATGAATAGCTTGCAGGGTTTTACCTAAAACACATATAACCTTGCTGGGTGTTGTGCTACAACCTAAGGGTATGGGCAGGGGAGTATCTATCAGCTAAGAGAGTTCGATGTGGTACAGCAAATAAGAATACAGGTATAGGATCCGTTGTCTGGAAACCCATTATGCAGAAAGCTCCGAATTATTGGATGTCTATCTCACATAGACTAACATTTAAATCAAATAATTCTAATTATTAAAAACAATTTCCTTTTTCTCTGTAATAATAAAACAGTACCTTGTAGTTGATCCAAACTAAGATATAATTAATCCTTATTGGAAGCAAAACCAGCCTATTGGTTTTATTTACAGTTTACACAATTTTCTAGTAGAATTATTATGGTAAGATCTCTTATCCCGAAAACCCCAGGTCCAGAGCATTCTGGATAACAGGTCCCATACCTGTACAGGTTTTCCAGCAATAGACTGCTGATCAGCAGCATGTTATTGTGCGGTGCAATAAATGCAATAAAATGGTGGCCCTCGTTTCCTTGAGTTCCTTTGTTTGAGACCTCTGAGCAACTGCCTGTCCTGACCTTTTTATTTTCTTTTATTAATCAACACAGTAGGATATAAGCACCAGTCACAGCTCTGCCTTAACACAGGGAAAAAGCTTTATCCAACAGTCCCCAATCCTTAAATAAAGACACGGACAACTGTTCTGAGGTGAATCTGTGATGGTCACAGCTTTATTGTATTTCAGTAATAAGTGTCCCAACAGAACCCACAAAGGGCTGTTTGATCCAAAGGAAGGCAAAAAACCTCACTAGAGGAAAAAATTCCTTCCTGACTCCTTAAAGGAAAACTATACCCCCAAAATGAATACTTAAGCAACAGATAGTTTATATCAAATTGAATGACATATTAAAGAATCTTACCAAACTGGAATATATATTTACATAAATATTGCCCTTTTACATCTCTTGCCTTGAACCACCATTTCATGACTCTATCTGTGCTGCCTCAGAGATCACCTGACCAGAAATACTACAACACTAACTGTAACAGGAAGAAGTGAGGAAGCAAAAGGCAGAACTCTGTCTGTTAATTGGCTCATGTGACCTAACATGTGGTTTGTATGTGTGCACAGTGAATCTTACGATCTCAGGGGGCGGCCCTTATTTTTTAAAATGGCAATTTTCTATTTATGATTACCCAATGGCACATACTACTAAAAAAGTATATTATTATGAAAATGGTTCATTTACATGAAGCAGGGTTTTACACATGAGCTGTTTTACTCAGTATCTTTTAATAGAGACCTACATTGTTTGGGGGGTATAGTTTTCCTTTAACGGCAATCGGAATTACTCCCAGGATCAAAATGCCCTATTCAGCTTTACCAAAATACATGTATGACTGTATGTCAGTAAGGGGATGTGTGTCTATGTGGTGCATGTATGGCTACCAGTTTGGAAATGTAGGAATGTATGGGTGACTGTAAGGGTGGTTGTATAATTATGTAGGAATGTATGGGTGCCTGTAAGGGTGGTTGGATGGATATGTAGGAATGTATGGGTGCCTGTGAGGGTGGTTGTATGGATATGTAAGAATGTATGGGTGCCTGTAAGGGTGATTGTATGGATATGAAGGAATGTATGGGTGCCTGTAAGGGTGGTTGTATGGATATGTAGGAATGTATGGGTGCCTGTAAGGGTGGTTGTATGGATATGTAGGAATGTATGGGTGCCTGTAAGGGTGGTTGTATGGATATGTAGGAATGTATGGGTGCCTGTAAGGGTGGTTGTAAGGATATGTAGGAATGTATGGGTGCATGTGAGGGTGGTAGTATGGATATGTGGGAATGTATGGGTGCATGTTTTGCAAACCTACCCCTTGATGATAGATGGAAAGGCCAGATCCCTGGGCCATTTCCAAGGGGTCAGAACCCTGTTCCTGCCTGGATGTTTCTGCCTCACCACCTTTGGGTTCTTTCTGGGAGGCGCTTGTCTCTGTCTCCTCTGCTGTTCTTCTTGGATACACTGCTGGAAGCAGCATGTGTAAAAAGCTCTGCCTGGATGATACCAGAGCGATGATCTTCCCGACACACTCTTCCATTACGTGATCTGGGTATTCAGCGGGATCCACGTTGATGGGTTTGCCTGAAGGGTAGAATTTTATGGCTACTTTCAGGCAGCACAGAGCCATCATGGAGGGTGCATAAGTATAAAACTCATGATGGTGGGTTAGGCTCAGTGCGGCGATGCCTCTAGCAGCAGTCAGGGCAATGGCTTCTTTTGTCTGCTGGGCAGCTACAGGCTTCTGGCTGGCTACTCTCCGGAGGGTGAAATGCTCCAAGAAGTCATCGATGGTCGGTGCTGACAGTTCAAAAAGCAATCTGCAAATGATGATTCGCTCCAGTTGGTTCATTTCCTTCTTTGTAATGGTGGCATCAAAGAGTTTTAGGCAATTCCATAGGCTGAATTGCCGTTTGTCCACTAACTTGTAGGCTATATTGAAGCAAGTGGCTCCTACTCTGTTCAGGTCGGTGGTCTTGATGGGAGCAGTGCGGGCAAGAAACCGCTCCAGAAGGTTGACAGTCAAGCACAGAGACCTAAAGTCCAACTTCAGGCGTCTGTGTATGAAGACAAGCAGGCTGGTGAACTCATACCATGACGCCAAAGTGATTTCTGGCTGACTTTGTAGAAAGTTCAAAGCCATAAATCTCTCTTCAAGGCTTTTGTTGTACATGTAGGCGTCTTCCCCATACTCCTTGAAGGTCTCTAGGCCAATGCCTATGTGAGCTAAGGTGTTCCAAGGCTCATTTTGAAGTGCTGGGTCCCCAGCTGAAGGGTGGCATGTCCCTCGTTGATCACCCTGGTGCCTCACCCTTTTGGGATCATGGCAGCACCCAGGGGAAAGTTGTTCTTCTTCGTTGATCTGTCGTCTTCGCTTCCTCGCTTTTGAAATCTCCATGCTCACAATCTCTCTCTTTTTCGCTATCTCTCTCTCTCACTCTCTCTCTCACTCCTCTCCAACTGTCTCTTAAGACTGTTGGTACTAAGCGTCTGTTACTCCTAAGTCACCTCTGCTGCGCTCTGATTGGCTGGGCCAGCACACACTCTGATTGGTTGGGCCGGCGAAAACCGTTAGGTGCCTATGTCCAGTGCAAACCCATAGCTTGTGTTTGTCAGTATCCACTATTTCTTTTATTAAAGTGTTTTGTGAGATACAGAAAATGGTACGACTAACTAACTGCCTAAAGTTCCCCTAACTTGACATGATAGCTCTCATTACGTAGGTATTTGCCATGTAGCTGAGTGCAAACTATTGGTTTTAAAGGGGACCTGTAGTGTCAAGTACACCAACATGCCATTACATATACACCTCTAAAGGAATGTGCTTTAAAAATGTGCATTTCTTACTGCTTTCATAAATAATTCCCCCAAATCTAACTTGAGCCAGCCAACCAACATCTGTACCTTCTGCTGGCTGCTTTCCATGGCTGAATAGGGGAATCCAAGGCTGCCAGCACATTGCACAGCAAACAGCAGTTAGGTTGACCTGTCAGTTGACTGCAGCATATCTTTCCCTGTGTGAAGGCAGGGGAGCTGTGATTGGCTACCCACACACAACAGAAGCTTTGGTTGGCTACCCCTGATTCCTACTGTGTTTCTGGGATGAGACTGGTACGAGGTGCCCGT
This sequence comes from Xenopus laevis, assembly GCF_017654675.1. Taxonomy (NCBI): domain Eukaryota; kingdom Metazoa; phylum Chordata; class Amphibia; order Anura; family Pipidae; genus Xenopus; species Xenopus laevis. The sequence continues at coordinate 100,295,239 of NC_054372.1, forward strand.
CACTATGGGGAGCTCCAGTATAAGTGTCATGTAAGAGATGGAGTGGCTTCTCTTGTACTTGTCATTTTACACAGGAAGACCTCTGTGCATAGAACATGATTGCCTTCTCCAAAAGCAAAGCCTAGAACTCCCAGACTTATAGTATCTTTATCATTTGCAGTACAGGGGATTTCTTTAATATTATAAAACATTTGAGTTGCTCATTGTTCCCTGACCTGTATGAGTCGGCCTGCAGCCTTTTGCCTTTACATGGTCACAGAACATGTCAGTGAGGCTCATTTATTAAAAGTGGGCAAAACCGCAATAACTCATGGCAAACAATTCAACTTTGTAGGGTGCATTTTATTGATTCCTGAATGTGCCTTTTTGGAAGCTGCCACATTGGCTGCTGTGATATCTATAATGTTTTCCGCAGACTAGAGGGAACTGGCATCTAGTGGGCAGTTGAAAACAGTGCCATCTTGGCTAGTGACTCGGATATATATGATCAAGGAATCTCTGAAACATGGGGATACAAGAGTTTTTTCTAAACAAGGAGAGCATGCTTTAAAGGGGGGGTTAGCTTTAAGTTAACTTTTAGTATGTTATATAATGGCCAATTCTAAGCAATGTTTCAATTGATATTTATTATTTATAGCATTTTAGTTATTTGCCTTTTTCTTCTGACTTTTTCCAGCATTCAAATAGGGGTCACTGATCCCATCCAAAAATCAAATGTATTTTTATTACTTCTCGCATTCTATTCAGACCCTATCCTATTCAAATTCCAGTCCATTCCAGTTATCTCAAACAACTCCTTTAAGTAGAAATTGATTTGTATAACAGAAACACTGTGTGGGATACAACTTTTATGGCCTTGTTAATAAGTGTTACTTTGTCTCACCAGCCAAACTATCTGACAGTTCCAGCCCCATTCTTGCGACACCATTTTGGGTTACTATACACACTATCCCTCACTTACGACCCCTAATTGCTTTCTGGCATTATTCACATAACAAAAGGCAGCAGTCCCAGTGGCTGTAGGGCAATATACTGATAGCTGCCTGGGCAGCGCCGGATTAGCTGGGCGGGCACCCCTAGGTTGTGCGCTCCGCGCGGTCCTAGCGCCCGCCCGCACTACCACACGCTGGTGCCGTCCTAGGCCTGGGCCTATGTGGCCTTGCCACAAATCCGGGCCTGTGCCTGGGAAGGAACCTGAGTGGGTGTAACATTTAGACACACCAGCAATATAGTACAGTAACTGCTGTGTGCACGTTACTCCTTCAGAGTCCAGCAATAAAGTACCCCTGACCCCAGTAATCCCTGGAACTGCAACATCTGGCCACTTGGGACTTTGGTCGATTAACACTTTACTCCACTCAGCGAGCAAATGAAGCCACAGCATCTGCACACAAGAGCTTTTCATCTAAATTAGGGATGCACTAAATCCAGGATTCGGTTCTGGATTCGGCCATGATTCAGCCTTTTTCAGCAGGTTTCAGATTTGCCCGAATTCTTGTGCCTGGCCAAACTGATTCATAATTTGCATATATAAATTAGGGGTGGGTAGGGAAATTACGTGACTTTTCGTCACAAAACAAGAGTTTTTCCAACTTTTTCCCTTTCCTGACCCTAATTTGCATATAAAAATTAGGTTTCGGTTCGGTATTCTGCCGAATCTTTCACCAAGGATTCGGGGATTCTGCCGAATTCCAAATAGTTTATTCGGTGCATCCCTAATCTAAATGCACAGAATAGATCCGTCATTTTAGGCAGTGTAATTACAGCTGCAGAACCCAAAGCAACCAATCAGATGTTTGTTTTAAATAAAGATGAAAATGTCTTCTGATTTGTTGCTTTTGATTATTACATAATTACATTAGTGGATATAGAGAGAATAATGTACCCCCTATTGTAAAATAAAGGGATGGATGTGTAATTGCAACACCCAGCATCCTTATAATCAGACAATTAGATGATTATTGTCTGTGGCAGCACTGAGTCTGTGCTCTGATCTTGCATTGCTGCCTTCTCTAGAAATCTCCCTGTTGCTGCTTCAAGTTCATTACAGCACCTAGTGTAGGGTGTTGTGTGCGGCCAAAGGGTATCAGCACTGCAGCATGGCATTACCCAGTGATGGGCAGAGGGTGGCAGCATAGCACTGCTAGATTGGCATATAAAGATTATTAATGGAGAATTCATTAACAGGGACACTGGAGTTTCACACATGAATCCATTGATATCAACTTCCCACCTGCTGCTGCCTGCCCTTGTGTCTGCTCTCTCCTCCATGTTTATACTATGGGACCCTATTATTTCTTTATCTGCTCCCCCATTTTGTTCTTTGTATTTCATGCCCCTAATAGTTCTCTTTTCATTGCCTACATTCTCTTTATTTGCTTTCTCTCCTCACAGTTTCTGTCCTTCTCCATTTTAAAATATCCTATAATATTTCTCCCCTGCCGTCTCCTCCCTTTTTTCCTCCCGTTTTTCTTTCCTTTGCAATGAAATGATAATATATAATCAGAACCTGTTGTGGTGATGTTTTATTCATCTGATCCTGCCAGTCTGTTCTGTGACTATAGGATTAGAAGGATATAGAATCAATGTAGAATGTACTATGTTGGCATTGCCTTTCATCTGAACAGCGTGGGTGTCTTATTTAAAAGCTACTCCTTATTTATACCCTGGAATTGGCACAATAGTCAGCATACAAGTACGGGACCTGTTATCCAGAATGCTCGGGACTTAGGTTTTCTGCTTTTTCTGTAATTTGAATTTCCATGCATGAAGTCTGCTATAAAATCATTTAAACACCATAATTCAGAGGTTTCCAGATAACAGATCCTATACCAGTACTAATTTAACATGCTCTGTAGAGAAAAAGGCATTGAATATGATGCTTTGTTCTAAATTGTATTGGACTGAGCCCATCATGCCATAAAGAAACCACAGCCCAAGGGCCACAACCTAACGTACTTTTTCCTTTTTCTTTCATATTATTTCCTTACGAGTTCTCATTTCATTGCATCTTTTTGTGTCTCCAAAGATGCCCCAGTAGGTCCCCATCTTCTTTTCTGCCGATTCACTGCACATGCTCTGTGCTGCTGTCACTTACTGAGCTTAGGGACCCACTCACAATATACAGTACACATAGAATATATATGTCACAATATAAGGCTGATTAGTAATGAATACAGATAATTACTACATGGCAGCACAGAAACCAGTGCAATTAGCATCAGAATATAATAATCAGCCCTGTAGCATCAGCTTATATTACAGGCCAACCTCATTTTCTACTTGAAAATTTGCGACAACCCCTAAGCTTCGCTTCTTAAGAGCCCACTGAGCATGTGAGTGTTGCAGACACTTTCCAAGATGGTGACCCCCTGTGACAAGTTTGAAGTTCTGGATCATTGCTGCTATTGAGAAGTTGAAACTTTAGGCTGGTGCAATAAATTCAGTATATAAAACATGGCATTTTTAGCCACATTCATTTTTAGGGTTTAGTTCTCCTTTAATGAAAGGCACTGTCCACTTGAGACATCATCCAAAAGGTGAGAGGAAGGTTTGGGGCTGATAAACTCTACTCTTATAAAGCTGATGTACATGGGAGCTTGTACAACACACAACTAGTAACATACAGTACTTCTCAGGCACTTCTCAGGCTTCAGTTTAAGCCTTTCCTTGCCAACATCTTAGATTCTAAATCATTGGTAAGGAAGTTACAGAATGCCAGAGACAGAGTCTACATTTCTAGACTCTTAGACTCTCTTTTTAGAAATAATACTTTCTGTTTGCTGTTCTAATGGTCCTTATTTACTAATGCTGGTGCAGGCTTACATCTTACCCTTTCCTACATTTAGATGAATACTGCATGGCTACACAGAAATCAGTGCAGTCTGCAGTGTTTATATTAATGGATTTCTAAATAATTGAAATTGAATATATGTTCAGAGTTAAAGGGGGTGAGGTGATAACCCTATACAGGGCTGTGCTTAGGTCTAGAACTAGGCTCCCAACGTCGGTGTGAGAAAATCTTACCCTGGTGGTCTAGTGGGGGGACGGCAGGGACGCCTTCCGCAACTGAGCAGGTTCACTGTAGCGCAGGTCTGTTAGGGCGCGCGCACGCGCCTCTTCCTGGGTTTATGCGCAGTGGCGCGAAATTCAAATGCTATTTAAAGGTACAGTTTTACTTTATGCATTGCCCGTGATAGGATTTTTGTTCCTGGTGCTTCTGAGCTTTGTGCTATATTCTGAACCTGTTTGATTCCTGTTTTTGACCCCTGCCTGGCTATTTGACTATTCTGACTTCTGGATTCTGACCCTTGCCTGATTACTGACTACCGCCTCTGATTAACCCTCTGATTGACTCCCTGGTTTGACCCTTGCCTGTCTGATAATGTTTATTCTCTGCCTGCCTCGACCCGGCCTGATCTGACTACTCCGTTGCCTAAACGCCTTGTACTGCGATCTTCTGTCCAAAGACTTTGATTTACTGTCGTGCCCCTCTGCCTATCCAGAACCCTCATCTTGCACCTCTCGTTTAAGTCCAGGTGGCATCCAAGTAAGCCGAGGGCTCCCCCAGAGGCCCAAAGGCGGTCACACACGAGCCAAGACCAGGGTGCCTGGTGTTTGTTCTGGTGTTGGGTGCCGACCGTGACAGTCGGTTTGGGGAAGATAACATGTTTAAAGTTTTCCACCTGTTGTCTGCTGGATATTTTACTGCTTTCCCAATCATTTCCCCCAACACCAATCTAGAGCCTGCTAACAATCATCTCCTTCTCCTGGCTGCTTTCCTTGGCTGCATAGGTGAGACAGAGGCTGAACAGCAATCAACAGTTATGTGGACCTGACAGGGGACTGAAGTATATCTTTCTCTTTGTAAAGACAGCAGAGCTGTGATTGGCTACCCCTAGATCCTACTGTTTCTCTGGGCTTGGACCGTTAGGAGTGCCCATTAGTCAACTGTAAGAGACACGAAGCAGAGAGTTACTATGGGGACCTCCAATAAAATGTCTTTTTGAAAGTGGACAGTACTTCATAGCTCACGTGTGGAAGTCGCTTCCTCTAGCAAGGTTATCCCTCACTGCCCCGCCCACAGCAATCAGACAGAGAAGCACAGGCACAAGTAACAGAGATCAACTTGCAGCCGATAAGCATTAGGTAATGACTGGGGGAAACTGTTACTATTTGCTCTTAGATTGGGAAGATTTTAATATTAGTCAGTCCCATTCGGCTGTCCAAGTGTAATAGCTGCCACATTTCCTGCTTCCTGTTTTATCCTAATCCATCCCTCTCAGCTTCCTGTTTCTCCAGAACTACAATTCCCATCAATCCCTACAGAATCCAGGTCCTTATTCATCCCGCAGTCATTTCCCAGTCTCTCTGACCTAAAGCTGCAAAACTGAAAGTTACGTTACTGCGGTTCCTCTCCCTTCCTCTTATTTTGGCAGAATTATTCCCTACATTCAGCCAGTGCTTTATCTCTTTTCGGTCATATCTGCAGAAATAGGAAAAGCGATGTTATGCAACATTTTGGGGTCTTTTGCATTGTTAATAAGAATTTCTGCAGGGGTGTGCTACAAGAAAACTTGAATGCACCTGAAGAGTATTGTGGAACTGCAAGTCACAATAACAAACTTAGTTAAAATAGCCACATTTTCTATAGCTATATATACACAGAGAGCCAGAGAAAACAATTGCACATACATCCTTGTTGTGAATTATTGCCAATGAGAAGCCCTTCTGCTTTACCTGACTGTAACCCCATACAAATTATACACTGTACGTGCCCCGTACATTCCATATGTGACACTAAGCAGACCCCTACAGTCCACTACTGCCGCTGCTTGCTTTTCTTTAATACAAGGAAGAGGGAAAAGATATATTATTGTAACTTTGTTTTTATTACAATTAACAGGTCCTCTTTTACTTTTTGCTGTGGCAAAATGAGTTTGGAAGCTGCACTTATTCTGGAAGCTGCAAATTTTGCTGCAGAGAAGCACAAACAACAGAGAAGAAAGGACCCAGAGAAAACCCCATATATTAACCACCCATTAGGTTTGTACTAGTGGTCAATACTTTATGATTGTGTCCTCTCCAGTCATATTTATGATACTGTTGAATATAGGCTTCTTATGCATTCATACTCTGACCTTATATTTCAGGTGTCGCAAGAATACTGTCTCACGAGGCTGAAATAACAGATACAGCAGTGCTCCAGGTAGTTCTTTTATTCAGGATAGAGTCAAATACATAATAAGGAGGGCACTCTCAAAAGAAATACAAAAGAATACAGGTATAGGATCCGTTATCTGGAAACCCATTATCCAGAAAGCTCCGAATTATTGGAAACCCATCTCCCATAGAATCTGTTGTCTCCAAATAATCCACATTTTAAAAATGATTTCTTTATTCTTTGTAATAATAACAGTACCTTGTACTTTATCCAAACTAAGATATAATTAACCCTTATTGGAAGCATACCCTATTGGATTTAATTAATGTTTACATGATTTTCTAGTAGACTTAAGGTATGAAGATCCAAATTACAGAAAGATCCATTATCCAGAAAACCGCAGGTTCCAAGCAATCTGGATAATAGGTCCCATACCTGTACTGCTTATGTAGGACATAGCTTGGCAGTTTGGCTGTGTTGAAGTGTAACTGAGCCATGTAACGTAAAAATAGCCGTCCTTGCTAAATATCTGGAGGGCCATGACCTCTCATTTTTAATGGCAGATTTAAAGATCCAGTGTGCCCATGCAACACAACGGTGGTCCACTTATTTGACGGTTCACATAACATTAACACCCAAGCTTTTTTATGTACAAATCTTGATTTTTAGGCAGCTCTGCTTCACGACACTGTAGAAGACACTAACACTACTTTTGCAGAAATTGAGTTGCATTTTGGACAAGATGTACGTAACATAGTAGAGGAAGTGACAGATGATAAGACTCTACCAAAGATGGAAAGAAAGAAGCAGCAAATTGCACACGCACCTCACTGCAGCCACAAAGCCAAGCTAGTGAAACTAGCAGACAAGTTATACAACCTGCGAGACTTGAAACGCTGCACACCAGAAGGTAATATTCTGTCTTAGCTGTTGCATTTACTTATAAAAAAAGTCACAAAATGGTAGAAAATACAGCAATTGATACCACCTCTATTAAAGCTATTGTTATACAAAGTTCCCAAAGTCAAACAATTTGCAGACAAATGCACATTGTGACGTGGCCATGGAAAAGACAGAAAGCTCACTAGATGTCGAGATGTGGATTGACCAAAATGCAGTTCTGTGTAAAACAATGTTGCTGCCAGGTCCGGACTGGCAATCTGTGGGTTCTGTAAAATGCCAGAGGAGCTGCTGTAAATTGCCATAGACTATTTATTGGGCTGGTGGGCGGCTGCTCGGGCCTCCGTGTACTTGGAATGCCAGGGCCTATTGTGAATCCCAGTCTGGACCTGGTTGCTGTTCATCTAAATAATGACTTAATATTACATTACGTGGCCATAGTGTCATTGTGGGCACAAAGTAACACACTAATGAGCAAGCCGGGAGGCTCAGTCATTATGCGTATATGTCTGATCGAACAAGTCCCCGCACTAGAAGCTCCCCCTCTCACTGTGCACCCTAATAGCATTTTTTGGCCAAAATAGTATTGTTTCTAGAGGGCATTCTCTGTTAGCTCACACCTCCCTTGAGGAAATTATTTTCCTGTGATAGGTACCCTTTAAGGTGAGAAGTATGATTTAATTACTTGTGCACAGTCAAAGCAAATCAACAATCACACAGGAGCCTCTGTATAAACAAACGTCCCAATAACAATACATTTGCAACCTTACAGAGCAAATAATTAAACTATATAAAAACAAAAATAATGACCAATTGAAAGGTTGCTTAGAATTGGCTATTCTATAACAAACTAAAAATAAACTTGGGAGGTGAAGCACCCCTTTAAGATATGGTGATCCAACTTACAGAAAGATCCCTTATTCAGAAATCCCAGGTCCCAATTATTCAGAGTAATAAATCCCATAATTGTACTTATATGTGTAGGGAAGAGTCTGTGTACTTAGAAAGACAGTGGTAGTAACTATCAGACCTTTGCTCTTTTGAATGATGTATTAAAAATGTCTTCTACTTTGTAGGCTGGTCAGAAGAGAGAGTCCAAGAATATTTTCAATGGGCATCTGAAGTGGTGAGAGGAATACGAGGTACAAATTCCATTCTGGAGGCAAAACTAGACCACTTGTTTATAGATCAAGGCATTGCAGTCTAATCCACGTTATATCTCCAGTTTGGAAATGATGGACTTGTTAAACTTTAAATACACTGCTACACTGACGTTGGCTGGCAATGGATTTGGGAGTTGTAGTTTATCTACAGCTGGAAGACTATGAGGCATCAATCCTTAATTTAAAGATTTAATTTCTACTTATTATATATTTTTTAAAGTGCAAATGTAACCACTCTTGTATTGTACATTTTTATTTTGGGGACATTTAATTGATTGCAGAGCTGTTTACCTGGACATTCACAGTGTTTTGTATGCTAGGAAATCTTAGTTCTGATTGGGAAATTATTGTTCTTGTTTGGTTAAAAACTGTGTACTAATTACATAGAAGATATTACATTTTATGTTACATTTCTCAAAATGCAAGTTGATGGAATTAATCTTCTCTTCTGTTTTACTCATTTTTAAAGATCACTTTATTGGTTTGGAAGTTGGGTTATAAAACAAATTTAGGATAATAATTTAAACATTTTCTGTGGAGCTGGTTCTACATTTAAAGGACTTAATTCAGAGGTTCCACAATTAAATCAGTAGCTTTACAGGTGAAGGCAGTCACCCAACCACAACTGCTATAGTTATTTTGCATAAAATAATCGTCTTTTTGAAAGTCCACTCCCACCCCTACACTGATCTCCACGTCCACCATGTTTAGTAATGTCACTTCCATCTATGGCAAGAAGGTCAATGTGGGGAAATATGCAGCAATGCCCACTGGTCCCCCCTTTTATTTGCTTTAGCCATAGAAATGACCTGTAAGCGGCCAAGTAAAATGCTTAAGCTGAAGTCATTGCTGTGTGCTATTAAAGGGATGTTATACCCAAATTTCTATCAAAACATGCTGTAAGGGGGAACGTGGACAGACCTAAAATCATTGTTGCCCCTGATAAATATGCACCGGAGGCATTGTTCTATTCATGCTTCATGGTAAATAAAACACCCTGATGCTAGCTGCTGCTTGGATTCCTTTATACTTTTGGTAGATTTGCAGGGCTGGTTTTCAACCTTCTTGCAGCTTTTCAAGAGAGAAATCAAATTACAGTGGTGGGATAATTTTCTTGTTGTAAATGTGCAGAAAATCAAGAATAAAAAATATGAGAAGCCATAGCACAGCTCTTTGTTTGTGATGTACAGGATTTAAGATTAGGCTGCAGATGCCACGTGTTTAATATTAAACCCCCCCCCCCAAGGCTGTTAATCACTTGATTCACTTAGGTTTGAGGCACCAGAGTGATTTCATATATAGTAATATTCCCTAAAAAATGCTCAGACTATTATAGGATAGCTATTTGCTATTTGTCTGGTTAGCAGGTACATTACTCAAGTTCATTTCAATGCCGTTAGCAGTAACACAGTGACATTTCCATCAGCAAAACCGTTTGTCATGGTACCAAACTGTGGCCCTAAAAGCAGTTGCTTAAAGGGGAAGGAAACCTCGTCGGCGCTAACCCCCCTCCCTCCTCCCCCCTGGCCTACCCCTCCCGCTGGGCAAATGCCCCTAACTTGTTACTTACCCTTCTGCGCAGGTCCAGTCCAGGGAGTTCACAGGCGACATCTTCTTCCACGCGATCTTCTTCCTCCTTTGACCGGCTTTTGGCGCATGCGCAGTAGGATCGTTTCGCCGGTACGGATCTACTGCGCATGCGCCAAAAGTCACGCGCATGCGCAGTAGATCGTTCCGGCGAAACGATCCTACTGCGCATGCGCCGGTCAAAGAAGGAAGAAGATCACGTGGAAGATGTCACCTGTGAACTCCCTGGACTGGACCTGCGCAGAAGGGTAAGTAACAAGTTAGGGGCATTTGCCCAGCGGGAGGGGTAGGCCAGGAGGGAGGGGGGGCAATACACGGGAGGGGGGTTAGCGCCGACGAGGTTAAACTAGAATGTCCAGCATTGGCAAGTTTTAAAGGAGAAGGGAAGTCTTCTTCCTCTTGGGGGGTGCCAAATGTTAGGCACCCCCAAGTGATTGTATTAACTTACCTGAAACCCCGTGTCAGTGCTCCTATCAGCAGAAAACTGCACCGGCCCGGTGTTATACCAGTGAGCACCACAAAGCGATCCTCTTCCCGCTTCTTCTTCTCGCGGTTGCACATGCGTAGTAGAGCCAGATACCTATCTTTAACTACAAAGTCAGCTATTTCCTTCTACTGCGCATGCGTCTGCCCCGGGAAATTTGTAGAAAGAAGCTGGAATAGGATTGCTCCGTAGTGCTCACTGGTATAACCCCAGGCCAGTGCAGTTTTCTGCTGATAGGAGCACTGGCCAGGGGTTTCAGGTAAGTAATACAATAACTTGGGGGTTTCTTAACATTTGGCACCCCCAAATGGAAGAAGACTTTCCTTCTCCTTTAACTACAGCTGTTGGTGCAGCATATTGTATGCCATAGGCACATATAAAACTAGACACAGGGATATTCTTCCTAATGTTCTAGAACTGATTTTAAACTGCAACTCCCAACACTCATTGTTATTGACTGGGCAGGTAAAATAGCACTCAAGTGGCAACCGTACCCCAGAAGGTCAAGCAGATATCAGTCGGTGGCTAGGGATGTCGCGGACTGTTCGCCCGCGAACTAATTCGCGCGAACATCGGCCGTTCGCGTCCGCCAAATGTTCGCGAACGTCGCGCGACGTTCGCCAATTTGGGTTCGCCTTAGCTGGCGCTTATTTTTGACCTCTCACCCTAGACCAGCAGATACATGGCAGCCAATCAGGAAGCTCTCCCTCCTGGACCACCCCCACACCCCCTGGACCACTCCCCTTCCATATATAAACTGAAGCCCTGCAGCGTTTTTTCATTCTGCCTGTGTGTGCTTGGAAGAGCTAGTGTAGGGAGAGAGCTGTTTAGTGATTTGAGGGACAGTTGATAGTAACTTTGCTGGCTAGTAATCTACTTGATACTGCTCTGTATTGTAGGGACAGAACTCTGCAGGGATTTGAGGGACAGTGAGTTTAGGTTAGTTAGCTTTGCTGACTAGTAATCTACCTTCTACTGCAGTGCTCTGTATGTAGCTGCTGTGGGCACTGCTTCTGATCTCATCTGCTGACTGCTGTAATAACCCAATAGTCCTTGTAAGGACTGCTTTTATTTTCTTTTTTGTTTTTTTACTTTGCTACTATAAGAGCCCAGTGCTATTAGTCTAGCTGTGTTGGGGAGTGGGACTGGTGTGCTGCTCCTCCTAGTAGTTCACCACTACCAGCACCAACCAGAGTCAAAATTGTTACAAAGTATCTTATTTGCACCTGTTAGCTGTTCTGAGCTTTCTGCCAAAAGCTAATTAAGTTAGAAACTGGTTTTTTTCTGGCTGTTCAGTGCAGAGAAAAGAGGGACTGGTGTGCTGCTCCTCCTAGTAGTTCACCACCACCAGCACCAACCAGAGTCAAAATTGTTACAAAGTATCTTATTTGCACCTGTTAGCTGTTCTGAGCTCTCTGCCAAAAGCTAATTAAGTTAGAAACTGTTTTTTTTCTGGCTGTTCAGTTCAGAGAAAAGAGGGACTGGTGTGCTGCTCCTCCTAGTAGTTCACCACTACCAGCACCAACCAGAGTCAAAATTGTTACAAAGTATCTTATTTGCACCTGTTAGCTGTTCTGAGCTCTCTGCCAAAAGCCAATTAAGTTAGAAACTGTTTTTTTTCTGGCTGTTCAGTGCAGAGAAAAGAGGGACTTTCCAGTACAAAAGAGGGACAGGGGGTTGAGTGGTCAAAAGAGGGACAGTTGGGAGGTATGGAAGTGCCACCTAGCTGTGTGAGCTTTTTCACATTCTGTCTAAATAACAATAATAATTCCGTGTCCGTAAACATCACCTGAGTGATGTCTTTACAGCAGCAATAATATATTCCGTATGCACTACTGTATACGTTGCCCTTGCAAGTATTGTTTGCCCCGTCTTTAACCAAGTGCCACCTAGCTGTGTGAGCTTTTTCACATTCCGTGTCCAGAAACATCACCTGAGTGACGTAGTGTGATTTCTGCCCTTTACAGCACAAAACGCAGCGCTGTGTCAACAATGTATTTTTCAGATACATTTTTGCCCTTGATCCCCCTCTGGCATGCCACTGTCCAGGTCGTTGCACCCTTTTAACAACTTTAAAATCATTTTTCTGGCCAGAAATGTCTTTTCTAGCTTTTAAAATTCGCCTTCCCATTGAAGTCTATGGGGTTCGCGACGTTCGCGAACCGTTCGCATTTTTGGACGCAAGTTCGCAAATATGTTCGCAAACATTTTTTCCGCCGTTCGCTACATCCCTATCGGTGGCAATGGGGGCACCAAATTTCCTGCAGAAAAGGAACCAGTGTTCTTGCAGTACTCTGATTCATTATAGCAATCTCACTGCTCATGTAATGTGTTGCACCACAGATACATAGCCACAGGCCTGCATTTATGAACTGGGTTAATATACTTGTACCCCATATACTGCAGGACTATGTCACAACATGTAGAGGCCCATTTATCACATGAATTTTGAATTCATGTGAATTTTTCTAAAATTCTAACATACTCACAGTTCGTATTGATCATTTTAAATTTTTAGGAGGGTATGAAACTACATTTCTGGGAACATATTTAACATTTAAATCCTAGGTACATTGGGGCAAAAGACACTGTCCCCTTTCCATATCTGACCCTTCTAACAGATTACACAGAAAAGAAGAAATCTCATTTTAGATGCCTTAGTTATACACTATGGAACCATTATGGAACTGTCAGACTATAACTCACTGAAAGTATTAAAGGGGTTGTTCACCTATGGGTTAACTTTTAGTATGATGTAGAGAGTGATATTCTGAGACAATTTGCAATCAGGTTCCATTTTTTTATTTGTGTTTTATTAGTTATTTAGCAGCTCTCCAGTTTGCAATTCCAACAATCTGGTTGCTAGGGTCCAAATGACCCTAGCAACCATGCATTTGTTTGCATAAGAGACTAGAATTTGAATAGGAGAGGATCTGAAGAGAAAGATGAGTAATAAAAAGTAGCAAAAACAATAAATGTGTGTCTTTACATGTAGCCTTACAGAGCATTTGTTTTCAGTTGAAGTCAGCAACCCCCATTTGAAAGCTTGAAAAAAAGTCAGAAGATGAAGGTAAATAATATGAAAAATATAAAAAAAAAAAAATGAAGGCCAATTGAAAAGTTGCTTAGAATTAGCCAGCTATAACATACTAAAAGTTACATTTTAGGCGAACCACTCCTTTAAGTTAAATGAAATAGCTATTGTAATGGCTGATTATAAGGGGTCCAAGTGGCTGTAAGACTTTTTGGCCCTAACACACCCCTTTAAGATGGGTTCACCATAAGAAAACCTGCGTTCATGTGAGTTTCTTTCATTTTTTAATTTGTTCTGGTTATCACATTTTCTATAGAGGCAATACCAAAAACTGCATAATAGTTTGATGACTCCAGCTCCAGATGAGAGTAAAGAACAGCCCCTGACCTCTCATTCCTATGTAAGACTCAAAGGGTGGGCACCGCTCTCACAGCTAAAGTAGCCTCAAGCACTAGAATCTTCCGTGAAAGGAGAAACAGGGGTGAGTGAGAGTTTACACCTCCCTTTGGGCACCTTCCCATATTTCTACTTACACTAGTGAGAAAGTATCCCATAGAAAGATATAATAGATTGTACAGCTGCATGAAAACATTTTAATCTAAGATAAGACATCATGTACATCATTCAGCTACAATGTATTCTAAAAAAAACACTGGAGTGGTCTCCGAGAAAAAATACCAACATTTGGACCCATTACTGACTGCATGGCAATGGGCAACTCAGTGTTCTTTCATAAAATAACAGACAGTTTTTGAACTAAAAAGGTTTATTAAGTAGTCTTTCTGGGACAGCTAATTGTGAAGGAATGCAAAAGGTACATGTGTTTGCTATGGGTTCCAACTAATGTTGGCAGCAGACAGGAGTCCTTACATACTATGAGCCATAAAGGTGCTTTTTCCAGTATCATAAGTAACAGGAAGGTGGTGAGATTTTTGCAGAGATCACAGTTCATTAAGAGGCAGCTTGCACTGAACCTTCAGTAATAAGGACGCCGGGGGTTATTCTGAAAACAGAGAAATAATTTTTCATCATCAATAGGTCTATAAACTTTACAAACTGCAAGATGAGCACACAGTATTTTCTGTCCAATTTTCTATTCTCAATACCAGTTTTCCTCATCAGCGTTCCTCCCAATAAAGAATTATTATCTATACAGCTTTCTGTTTGCATTCTTCCCTGTTAGAGTGAACTAACAAGTTTCCCATCAACATGCTTGCCTTAATTGTATAGAAGTGAAAATGGCATTTTTTTTACTTGTTTCTCCCCAGTGAAAAAAAAAATGGTCTCAGATACTAGCTGGAACCAGTATTTTGTCATCATTGGAATGTATTTGGGACATCTGTCTATAAATCTTTATGCTACGGTGTTTGAAAGTTTTAACAAGAAGTGTATAAAGACCGTGCCTGGACAAGGACAAACAAGAATCATCCAGTAAAGACTCCATCCATAGAAAACAAAAATGCTTCATCCTCTATGAAAGAACTTAAAAGTATAGAAAGTTTCAGGGGTAAAGCCATTCCTAAGGCAACCAATTAGGGGTCTTATACAATAGATAGCATAATCCAGATTATACGCAGGGTCCTTGTAATGTGGTTTATTCGCAGCAATTCCAACTAATGAAGGACCAATAATATTTGGCCCTTTGCATCATCCATGGGAGGGGAGATCTCCTGCCAGGCAATGAAGAGCCCCATGTGACAAGGCCCTTACAGTAATCTTTATTTATCCCAGCAGAGTCATTCAGAATTGCCTCCCGATTAGTTTTTTTTTTTTTTAAAAGGTGTTCTTTTTATTGTTTTAAAGTGTAACTGGGAAAGGGTACAGAAAGAAAGAGGGAAGGGAAGGGGGGGGGAAAAGGTACACCAGCAGCGAAAACAACATAAGTATGAGCCAAACATACGACAGTGCATTTCTCAAAACATACAGTATCATCATGGTAATGACAACAAATGTGCTTCTAACCAAATACCCCATATTCTCTCAAATTTGTTGGGGTGACCCCTAGCTTCATATGTCAATTTAATTAACGGGAGCATCTTGTTCACATACCCAATCCAGCCCTGTCTTTGGGGAGGGTGGGGGGCCATCCAGTGAATAATCATTAGTTTCTTGGCATAAAAAAGTAGGGATCTTAGTAATATTCTGGTACAACTGAGTGGCACTATATCGTCAACTACTCCCAGTAGGCAGATTTCGGGGGTTCGCAGCGGGGGGAGGGACAGGACCTCAGCAATATACAGTGTGATATTGGACCAATATCTGGAAATAACCGGGCACTCCCATACCATGTGCCAAAAGGTTCCATCCGCCACCCCACATCTTTTACACGTGGGACGGGGTAGTCTTCCCATTTTGTGGAGCCTATTAGGGGTGAGATATATCCGCATCAGAAATTTGTATTGTATCAACCTGTCTCTCGAGCTAATCAAGAATTGGTAGAGTCTGCCCGTTGTCTCATCCCACTGGAAAACCCCAGGTCCAGAGCATTCTGGATAACAGGTCCCATACCTGTACACAAAATTTTTTAAAGAGTTTATTCCAAATCTAGTAACCAATAGTATCCAATCACTCACGGTAGTTTATTAATGTTTAATCATGAAAAATGTATGTTTTTTTTCATTTCTTGAGCTAAACAGGGAAAATTGAAGGAACTCAGTCCATAATGGGTAGATAATTAGATGATCACTACACAGATAATCCCTGTGCATAAAGGACTTCTGCTAACAAAACAGTCACAATGAAAAGAGAATGCAGGGGGTGGTTAACAAGTAAGTAATCTAGATATCTACCTCGTGAGGACCAAAAAGAGTATCTTCAATTCTCCTGTTGCCCAGCTCAAGCAATTAAAAAACACATTTTTTATAATTAAATCAACAGGCAAATATTATGTTAACCACAAGCCCTATTCATTGCACTTGAAAAAGAGGGTATACTACCCTGCTGAGGAACAAACCCTTAGGAGCCCTGCACTCCCAAGTTCTTCCATAAAGCAGATAACTACAGTTAGGGAAAATACATACTCAGGAGAATAGACAATAACATTTTACCTTTTTTAATTTGGGGAGCTTTGGAAGATTTGAGACTGACATCAATAAGACATTTATTAAGCTGAGGAATTCTAGATTCACAAACTCTGCTGTAAGACCCTCTATTTTGCCTTCATGCGCCCGGCAGTTATCCAGAACCAATTCTCGTACCTGCATGAAAGAACAAAGAATACCTTGTTAGTCACAGCCAAAAAGAAAAGGAGAGGGATGGTCAGCTTTAGATACAGTTTCAAATGGTGGCTTAGGACATAGTTATAACAAACAAATCCTCCCTCTAAAGTAAGTTTAAAATTGTTAAGTGTTGGAAATACATTTTAAAAAAATAAAATAGCAGGTACCAACTTAATGCAATTTAATCTTTCAATTTAGCAAGTTATTTTCTGCCCAAACTTGTCTATTGTTTGAACAGGTGGCACGAATATGTGACTTATAATCAACTGACAGAAAATCTGCTGAATATGGAGTCAACAAAATATGTGCATAGTCAGGGGAGAATGTTCTACGTCTATAAATAACATACTGTATATATAAATGAGTTGAATGAATCAAATGAAAGAAGCCTTAAAATAGAGAGGGCACCTGTTGAAATATTTGATTCAATATTTATTTGAAAGAGGAAACTATAGGAGTATTTGTGGCTTCATAATTGCTGCATACAGTGAAAGTAATTACAGATCATGAGCTATTACCAAATCTGAAAGACTATTTATCACACAGGACATCCTTATAATCTATATTTCATATCTCCTAACATTTGAAAATTGTAAAAAGGGACAAAAACATCAGGCGGGAGTGGCGTGCTGAATTTATTTTGGCCATGCCCATTTTATGGCCACATAATTACCATGTACATTTTACAGAATTTGGCAGGTTATGAAAGTTAGAACACATAAAACAATGCCCTAAACTCCCAGAAATGTGTTCAAACTGTTTTGCTAATGAAGCTGAAATTGCCCTTTAAGCTGTAAGTCAGTTCTCCCAAGAGATTTGCTTATCTTAAATAGTTACAATTGTTTCTTTGCTTATCTTAAATTGTTACAAAAGTATTTAAGTGCAGCTGCTCAGAGTTCTGGGCTCTTTGCCAAAAACACATTTTAATTAAGTTTCTGAAACTTTGCATCTTTTTCTGGAGTCAGTGCCAGAGATGAAAGAGAAACTTGGGACATTTCAGTAAGAAACGCAGGACTGGGGGCTGAATTGGGACTGTCCCAAAAAAATGGACAGTTGGGAGGTATGATCTCTTAGTTACACATACTGCCAATAACTTACGCTATATTTTAGTTTTATGATTATAAAGAAATATTTTTATATCTGTATTTCTGTCAGTCATCCAGTTTCTGCACTACACATGGGATTTCTCTCAGCAACCAAACTCCATGAAAAGTGGCTGTAACAGCTCTTGTGTTGGTCAGCCATGGCACCTATTAATGGCAAGTATGGCATCTGGGCAAGATAATTTCCCAAGCATGGTCCTGTCAGTTGTAGGAAAATTCACTCTGACCCGTCCTACCATGAGGCTAGGAGAAAACCTTGCCTCAAATGGTGGTGAGCAGACAGTTACCGGGGAGGCAAAAAGCTGCCTCTGGTAACTTTAAGGGGTAGATTTATCAAAGAGTGAAGTTAGAGATCTCCACAGTCCTCAGAGTGAAATACTACCTCTCTCCATTTATTTCTATGGGATTTTTTAAGGCGTATTTATCAAATGGTGAACTTTCAATATCACCCATTGATAAATCCCATATAAATGAATGGAGAGAGGCGGTATTTCACTCTGCGGACTGTGGAGATCTCTAACTTCACTCTTTGGTACATATACCCCTTATACCCCTAAGAGTCACATTTTCTATTTTAAAACAGATATTGGTCTCTCTGCACTAATCTGTGGCCCCCTCATGACCCACCCTGACACCAAAGATATAAGTACAGAGGGGGGTAAGATTGATCAAAGATTCCCAAGTGGCATTACCCTTTTAAGGAGAACTAAAGTTAAAAGAATTTGGCAAGGCTATATCGGGGGTAATTCGAATTCCAAACCGTGTATGGCCACCATTAGATTTTGTGCTTTTGTACCAGCCCAAGGCCATCACATGCTTTTAGCAGCTAATATTCGTAGCCCCTAAGATTTCGATTTTTTCTTCCTGATTTACAGCACATGCTCTTGGCTACAGTCAGCCACTTGGGTTGAGGAATCGACTCTCAATATGCAGTATATATACACAACATAATCTCAATACAAGGCTGACTTGCTAACAAGATTATTTTTGGCGAGAATAATACAGGGTTACAAGTAAGGTCACCACCCCAAAAAAAATGGTAAATGTGCTGTTTTTAATACCACAAAGGATTTTAGGGTACCAGCACTAGCAGTACATGGTTTTCTTAAAAAAAGTAGCACCAACAAATGTGCTCCTTAGGATGTGGTAGGGCGGCATGCCGCCCCTAAAATTTTGCTGCTCTAGGCCCTGGCCTTTGTGGCCTCTCCACAAATCCGGGCCGAGGAAACACGTAACTGAACAAACAAAAGTATTCAAACATTTGGTACCTGACAAACAGTAATAAGCAGCACCACAACCCAAGTGTTTTGGTGCCCTATGCAAACCTACCAGTTACCCCGACCCCTTTTCTAGAAAATGTATATAAAAAATTTTTTTACCAACTACATGTTTTCTTACATTTCTCATTTGTTTTTCCTTTATTTCGGTCTCTTACGTTCTGTTTTCTTTACCTATCCATAATTCCTTTCTTGTTCTTCTTTATTCCATCTCTTTCCATGCGCCACTGCTGCTGCACCCTCTCTCCTGGTGTGCCATTAACTCACACTTCCCATACATATTTTCTAATTTTATGCTATACATATAACTTTCACCAGTTCTCTGTTGCATATGTTCTTATGTTACCCCTCTTGCCTACTGGGGTAGCTGATCTTATGGGGCTTAACCGAGGAAACAAGCACAGCTACTTATTGCTTCTGAACAGTTTATGGGATGGGAAATTTAAAGCTAAAATGCTCTTGGTGACGGATACAGAGAAGCAATATGAGAGAGATAGCTTATAGAGGAGAGATAGCTTATAGAGACCTGACAAACTCATATTTCCAACTTTTTTCCTGTGTTACTAACTGTAGAGTATTATTTCTTACTACAATGGTCTGCACATCCAATGCAGTTGAATAGATGGTCGATTTTGTTGAGGAAGACCCTGAAAAAATGTGTATAAGAGAACAATCTAGTAATGGGTCTGGAACTATATTTGTAGACTTAAAATATGTCAATGAAAAAAAATCCACTTTCTCCTTAAATGGAGATACACAGAGAAATGGAAACCGCAATACAACATATCATTCCAATCAAAATAAAAGGTATGCCATTTTTTAAAACATATGTAATATTAAGAGCCAGAATGCATAGAGAAAGCTGAAGTCTGACATTATTTCACAATGGTGACAATAAAAAAAAAACCTCAATGACGCAGAAGGTGGATTGTTGGGGAGCAAATGACAGCTACAGTAACTTATACTATTACTGCCAACTTATTGATCTTTCCTGAGAAATAAAAACTTGAACTTGGGGTGTAACTGAACGAGCCTTCATCACATTACTGACTATGACTTAACAGACTATAAATATCAAGTATTAGCATATTCAGTCTGCAGAAAAGTTTTCAATCAGGAATAATATGGGCAGGTTGCAGAACTCAACCCTTATTCCACCTAAACAAAGAGCAGAGGAAGTGGTGTACTGAGCTGTCAGTTAAATAAGTCATCCTTTACCCTATTCTCAACAAGTGGCTGAATATAGTACTATAATGAGCTTTAAGTACCAAAAAGTACAGAGCAGTGCTGAAATATATGAAGCTCTGCATCAGAGCCCAGTGCTTAATAGTGGTAGGTGTAGCCCAAAATCACACAGTACAAAAGAACTGAATTGGCTTGATTGTTTCCCAACCAAAATGATATTGGGACTTGGTGTTTATTAAAAAGTCCAGTAGCCCAGAACACTCTGCACTTGGATACATTTGTAACAATTTAAGATATATGTAGAAACAAGTGTAACTATTTAAGATAAGCAAGTCTCTTAGGAGAACGGAGACGCACAACTTAATGGGCAATTTCACCTTCATTAGCAAAACTGTTATAACACCTAAAACGTGGCCCTAACACTCTCAGAAATGTGTTCAGACTTGCATAGCCTCACAAATCTTGTAAACTGGACATGGTAATTAGGGGGTGTGGCAATAAAATGGGCAAACAATTGCTGCCGTGTGGAGGCAGATGTTTTCTTATCCCTCTTTCCATTTTTCAAATGTTGGGAGGAGTGTTTTGTGGCAGAGTGAGGCAATGTCTGCCTAGTATATTCAGGGAGGAATAGCTGTAGGGGGAACTTGATTGAATAATCTTCACTAGAAGTGTGGTGGTAACACTGATTTTTCATAGATGCATCTTCCAAGTGAGACAGATAGAGGAGGACCTACCAATAATATTTAGTGACTTTCTTGCTCAAGTTTTAGTAAACACTCTTGCCCATTTAACCTCTGATTGCTGTGCTTTGTAGCTGTTTTAACACTTTGTGTACCAGTGGGATAGGTTGCTACTTTAGCATAACAAGGTACCAACAAAAATAACCAAACATACCCAACAATCAGCCTTCTTTCAAGATCACAAAGTAGCTTTTTCTAATGACTACAGATCAGTCATTATGATGGCAAAATAGCTGGCTGGCACAGCACTCCTAAGGCTGTATACTGGCTGATCTACGGTAAGTTGCTGATTTTGGTCCTTTGGACAAAATCAGCAGCTTATCTGCCTGTATATGGGACCTGATACCACCAGTTTCCCCACAGGTTTGGGTTCACCTCGCTGTGCTGTTTGCAGGTTTGGGCTGAGCTCTTCTACCTGCTTTACCAACCCATGACCTTACACTGCCAGCTTCCAGTTTTAAAGGCATGTGCCTGCCACGCCCCTTATGTGATGTCATCGGCGAGAGTGGGTCTATAAGTGAAAGATGGAAGTTGGGTGCGGGTGTGTTCGGGTCGTGTGCAGTTTGAGTTTTTCTCAACCCGCACATCACTAAGGGTGGTGGTATACGCTGCTACTCGGGGAGATTAGTAGCCCAGCGACAAATCACCTATTCTTCAGGCAACTAATCTCCCCCAGCTGCCTTCCCGCTGGCTGGAATGTAAATCGCTGGCGGGATGGCACTTGGAAAGCTTTGTTTTTCAAAGTCGTCTGAAGTTGCCTCACGAGGAAACTTCAGGCGACTTTGTAAAGCCAAAGCGATCCAAGTGCCATCCCTGTCTGAAACCAACTGAACTGAAAAAGTGTTGTAGGGTGAAAAACCCCTCCTTGTTCTGCTTAATACAGAGAATTTAAGGGAAACTGAAACCCCAAATCACAGGGGCTTGCCAATGAAGTTCTGTACTACATATATGCTTACTCCTAATGTGGTGCTCAGGATTCCTTGGAGATAATGGCAGCTGTACACTCTGAATTAAAGTCCCTTTAAGTAGGTAGGAGGTTATTTAATATAGTCACTGGGGTGCCTAACATACTGGCCAAGGGATTTCAGGTAATGTGAATAAAACAATGTTTGTAAGGATAATGGCACATGAGCATTCTCACTGCGGCTGGTATTCAAAGGAACCCAGCAGCAACCAAGATGCATCTGTCCTACTGCCAACAGTTCTAGTGTTAAAGGAACAGTAACACCAAAAAATTAAAGTGTTTTAAATCAATTAAAGTTTAATGTTGGCTTGCCCTGCACTGGTAAAACTGGCGTGTTTGCTTCACAAAGACTACTATATTTTTTTTATAAATAAGCTGCTGTGTAGCCATGGGGGCAGCCATTCAAGGCACAGGTTGCATAGCAGAGAACACTGCAGAATTCTCTTGTATTCCATTACAAAGTTTAAAAAACTCTCACCCTTAAATGCAGAGAAGAGCAGCGGAGCTCCCAGTTGCCATCTTTCGGATCTTCATTTAGTCTTCGGGTTTCAATGCAGTTCAAACTGATTCCTGACTTGGCCCATCTGTGACGGCAGACTTTTTGACGGTGAATAGACCCAAAGACTGCACAAATATCCGGAAGATGTCGACCGGGAGCTCTGCTGTGCTTCTCTGCATTTAAGGGTTGGAATTTTTAAAAGGGTTTTTTTTTTTTTTTTTAACACTAAAGTATTGTGGGGAGGGAGAGGGGGCAATGCCTGGAAACTTATGGAGGAGGTTTAGTTCTCCTTTAAGCAAACACAGAACTTTTACCATAGCAGGGAAACAGTACATTATATTTGAATTACTTTAAAATGCTTTAATTTTTGCTGTTACTGTTCCTTTAATATGATGCACTGTGTCTGAGCGGAGGCCCACCACTCAAAAATGCTCATCTGCTTTAGACAAATGGTCCTTTTGGATAGTTGTGGAGATATATGTACCACAGGACTTCAACTCTGCATAACATAAAAGGCTGGTGGCAAAAACGAAGATTTGGGGGGGATTAGTTGCCCAGCAACAAATTTTATCTTCTTTGGGCGAATAACCTCCCTGAAATGCCTTCCCCCCCGGCAAAAATCCGAATCGCCGATGGGACAGCACATAAATCGCTTCAGAAATCGCAAGTCAACTTCGAATCGATACATATGCCATCCTGCTGGCGATTCAAATTCATGCAGCAGGAAGGCATTTGGGGAGATTAGTTGCCCGAAGAAGAGAATATTTGTCGCTGGGAGAGTAATTTCCCCTAATGTTGTAAATATATATATATATATGTGTGTACATTTTCAATTTTTTTTTTTTTTTTAAGACTCACGTTATATCACCACATGTAAGCAAATGGGTCTAGCAAAAAAAAAAAAAAAAAGATTAAATAGGAAAAAATTATGTAAAGTGTGGAAAAGTATGGGGAGGGAATGTTGCAATGTAAATGGGTAATGTAATAATCATATAAAAAATATTCTCAAATGGAGGGCACTCTAATGTACAATAAATAGAATACAGTTTATAGTTAACTTATGGGTGCTTGCTAATATAATGTAATAATCATACCAGGTAACTGTATAAGAGATTTTCAGTGACAAAAAGTTGTATGCAGAGACAGATGGAAAGAGGAGCCCAGTACAGTCCTGTACAAACAGGCAGCAGACAAAGACAGCTCCTGTATACAGGGGGGGGGGGGTGGGAGGGTGACAGTATACCAGGAGAGCAGAAACACCACAATGCTGAGGAGAAAACGAGCCTGGCAACGACTACTCAATACCCCAACACCAAGCCGGCCTCAGATTTTAACACTGAAGAACTAGAGGCAGAACCCACCACAGGAGAAGGGAGAAGTCCAGATAAACAAGATGCATTCAACATGGAGAAAGTGAAGAGGAAAGGCAAGAGGACAACATGGTGATATCTCCTCCTCTGACATTGCGCGGCACCAGAGGGGTGGGAGAGGACTAGAAAGCAGACTGAAACCGAAGAACACATTCTTGCATCAAACTGAGACACAACAGCCCATTTTATTTCCTTAAACCTCCTCAATATAAATTAGTGTATACAAATGTTACTATTGGCGCGTGTGTAAATGTAGGACAGCGGGCCGCTATACCCCCCTCCCATCTTTTCAGCTTATTTCCCATTTGAGAAAGAAGGGTGGTACGTCGACGCGGAAACCCCCCCCACACACTAGATTTAACTTATTACATTAGAATCCCGATAGCGTTGTCTCCTGTGTGTTCTATGCACCCGCTAAAGGCACTGGCACACGTATAAACACCATTACGAACTGAGAATGACAGCTCACACACAAGATACAAGCACTGCCACAGCGGAGCCATAAGTCATTCTTAGCATTCATCCTACACAAGTAAAACCGCACTGTCTCTAGGCTAAGGAGTCTTGTTAAATTAAAGGCCCTGGCACAAAGGGTTCTGAGAGTGGTAGTTCAGCCCACAGACTTGCTTTTGAGTGGCAGAAGCATCTTCTTGGCACCATACATTAAACACACCCGCAATAACCTTTGACTGGAAGGTTCCCTGCCATTTGTAAAGGAACCCCACAGCCTAGCACATCAACTTGTCCAAACCAAATCAGTTCTATGCAACGCTACATAGTATGACCAAGCTTTGTGTATGTATCTACATGAGGGAGATCATATATATTGCACTATTTACACTTGAGTCCTACAGCAACTGCCAGCGAACTTCATAAGTAATTTATTACATGTGCCCCCCCCCCCTTTTGTAGTAGGTGAAAGTGTGCCTTGCAATGTAGGTCATCTTATCCTACGTCCCCACTCACAGCAGTTTGCTAATCTCCATATACACAGAATAAGCGTCAAGTCAGCCAGGCTGCTGCCCACATGCACAGGAGAAAAGGTTCCATAGGCTTATGACTAGCCTATGACTAAGTGCCCAGAAGGCACGAAACGCGTAAGGCCACCCTCTGAGATGATACTTTCTGTACAATAAAACTTTTTTTTATTTGCATCTATTTTTGGAGTGAAGTCCAGTTTTTGTGCCAGCCTACCACTGCAATTCGAATGTCTTATGTTGCCTCCAAGAGCTGAAAGTCTGGGTCTTGAGCACCTGGCCCCCTGTTGATAAGTGTACCTTACCATTCACAAGTCTTTACAATGTTATTAAAGGGGTGAATGGCCAATTCTAAGCAACTTTTACTTTTCATTATCTATTTTTATAGTTTTATACGGTATTATTTGCCTTTTTCTTCTGACTCTTCCAAGCTTTCAAATGGGCATCGCTGACCCCATCTAAAAAGCCAATGCTCTGTAAGGCTACAAATGTATTGTTATTGCTACATTTTTTTTACTCCTCTTTCTATTCAAGGCCTCTCCTATTCCAGTCTCTTAGTCAAATCAATGCATGGTTGCTATGGTAATTTGTAGGGATGCACCGAATCCACTATTTTGGATTCGGCCTAACCCCCGAATCCTTCTCTAAAGATTCGGCCGAATACCGAACCAAATCCTAATTTGCATAAGTAAATTAGGGGCGAGAAAGGGAAAACATTTTTTACTTCCTTGTTTTGTGGCAAAAAGTCATGCGATTTCCCTCCCCGTCCCTAATTTGCATGTGCAAATTAGGATTCGGTTCAGCCGGGCAGAAGGATTCGGCCGAATCCAAATCCTGCTGAAAAAGGCCAAATCCTGGCCGAATCCCAAACCGAATCTTGGATTCGGTGCATCCCTAGTAATTTGGACCCTAGCAACCAGATTGCTTAATTTGCAAACTGGAGAGCTCCTGAATAAAAAAGCGAAATAACTCAAAAACCACAAATAATAAAAATGAAAACCAATTGCAGATTGTCTCAGACCATTACTCCCCACGTCATGCTAAAAGTTAGCTCAAAGGTGAACATCCCCTTTAATAGGTTTGCCACCTGGCCGGTATTTTACTGGCCTGGCTGGTAAAAACGAGGGCTGATCCCAATGTTATTAATAGGGAAAAAAGATAAATATATAGGAAGTAGGGTTGCCACCTGGGCGGTATTTTACTGGCCTGGCTGGTAAAAACGAGGGCTGATCCCAATGTTATTAATAGGGAAAAAAGATAAATATATAGGAAGTAGGGTTGCCACCTGGCCGGTATTTTACCGGCCTGGCCGGTAAAAATGATGGCTGATCCCAATGTTATTAATAGGGAAAAAAGATAAATATATAAGAAGGCCGGTATTTTTTTCCAGAAAAGGTGGCAACCCTAATAGGAAGGCCGGTATTTTTTTCAGAAAAGGTGGCAACCCTACCCTTTAATAGGGAAAACATATAAATATATAGGAAGAAAATAAGAAAAGATGGAAGCCCTATGTGCAGGGGGTCTCCCAATACCAAAACTTTGGCTTTTTCACAGCCTCCCTTCATTCAGTAGCTGTTTAAAGATACAAAACGAAGTGTGATTTTTTTTTTTTTATTCAAAACATGGTTGCTGGGAAAACTCAAGCGTAGAGGAAGGGTGTACAGCGGCAGTGTGGGGGGGGGGGAAAAACTCTATAAACTAACAAGACTACCAATAAAAATGTTAAGTTTTTTCTCTATTTGTCCTTGTTTGGAAAGGAGTCCCCCATTCTATCCGATGCAATACAGCAGATCCCCTCCTACACTTCATCAGCACAAACAGCACATTTACTCCAGGGTTTTTTTCTAGCAATATCATTGTTATCAATAGAGATCTGTCTCCCAAGCACAATATTGACAGCCCACATGTCTGTTACAATGAACACAACTAAAAGCAGAGTATATAGCTAACAAGAGAACATAAATAATGTGCTAATATCACCCTGGCTGCCCATATTCATCCACTCCCCCATCTAGCTCCCAGCACAACCCACAGACACCGACTCCGTGGAGCACAAGGATTAGCAAAGAATATGTTGATGAGAAAGAGATGAGCTCACATCAGAGGGCGTCCTGTTCCTCAGCTCCAGGTGAATTCTTTTTTTCATGTCCATCTTGCTGGAATTATTTCTGTTCTAGTCGTGCCGTCCACCCCCCCACCCGATCTATTTCTAGGTATGTTTCCAACCTTCCTCTTCCGTTATACTTGCTCTTCTTTCTCAGATGATCAAACTCAAAAATGATATAAAAAAAAAAGTTTGGAGGGGAGGGAGAGGGCGTTTGAGTTCTGTGCTTGCAAAAGAGCAGCCAGAGGTGTCCTTAATAGAAATCTGAACACTCTCTCTGCATATATAGGAAACGTGTGGAAACTGCTGAGAGCGAACGCCAAGTTACTCACAAGGAGGACAAACATGGCGGAGAGGGGGGAAAAAAACACTGACAAAAATATCATGTCGTGTGCGCATTACCCCTTGAGGCGACGGGACATTACTGCAGCTTTCAAAGCAGCAAATGCCGCAGCAAAAGGCAGAGGAAAAAAAAAATCAAGCAAAGCTGAGGAAAGACTGCATACCGAGCAGCTTATTCACTCGTTTAAAATATAAAGCAAAAAGCCCTAAGGGTCTGGAGTAGAATCTAACCACAAAGCATGTTATAATGGGAGTGGAAATCACAATAAAGTATCAGCTTTTGAACCGATGCATTAACTGTTAAGGGCCAGGGCACACACTGCTATTTCAGGAGATTAGTCGCCCATCGACAAATCGCTTCTTCTTCGGGCGACTAATCTCCCCAAACTGCCTTCCCACTAGCTAAAATGTAAATCAGTTGGATCGCTTTGACTTTCCGAAGTTTCCTCGTAAGGCAACTTTGGGCGACTTCTGAAAACAAAGCGTGCGAGTGCCATCCTGACGACGATTTAGATTCTAGAAGGCAGTTCGGGGAGATTTGTCGCACCAAAAAAGAAACGATTTCCTGAAATAGAGGGTTAAGTAAAATGTTAGGGGCATTTGCCTGGGTCTCATTCTAAAATTGCCGAATCGGCTGAAGATGGCGCCCATGAACTCTGATGCCTGAATCTGCACCGAGGGGTTATGAAAACGTTAGAGCCATTTGCCCTGGGTAACACTGGGGGGAGGAGGGAGCGGGGGCCTATGTAGAGTAGCTTTTTTTAACTTTAGGGCTGAATTCTCCTTTAAAGGTCTTAACTTTCTAGAGAGAAAACAAGGTTTATCAAGAGCTGAATTTATTAAAGTTTTGTCTTTTAAAATGTTTGTGCTAAAATATAAAATAATACTGGCTTTTGTGCAGATTTTTGCATCGTGCACAGTTTCGTGTCAGAAGCCACACTTGTGTCTCAGTACTACTGGCCATGGGGCTAAAAGGACCGACTGGTGTTCTCTCCAATGCAATGTGTACCATTAACCCTAACATTATATCAGTGATGGCCATCTGGCCGCCTTCAGCAATCGTTGAAGAAGCATTGATAAATATGGAAGGGCGAATGTTTCAAGTTCCTTTTTTGAACAGCTAAAGAGTGACAGGTGGCGCAGTGTTGCCTTTATACAGTATTGCTTCCCCCACCTTGACATTACTGTAATTTTATTTCATCTCCATGTCATTGCTTGTTCCAGCCGTATCCTTCACCATGATGCCGTCCCTTCACCCATCTCGGCCAGTGACTTCCAAACTCCCAAAACTGGGGAAGCCGGTTCTTGCAGAGAATAATCGACCCAACAAGGTGAGCCTGGTGATGTTCCTGCTATAGTTCTATGCTTTATTGTGCTGTCTATTTAGTTATTGTTGGGGTGCTGGGGTTTCTTACTTACATTTGTGTGTCCACTCCCCATACAGGGCCAGGGACTGAATTGTACATATACGCAATAAAAAGTACCAATAACAACAACCACAGATTGTTTTTTGGCTGCTGCTGTCAGTGACCCCTGGCAATCAGGGAGTATTTTAGTTGCAGGCTTGAAAGAAGCAGAATAAGATGGCTAATGATTCAAAAACCAGTGAAAAATTAATTGAAAACCAATTGAAAAGTTGCTTACAATAGATCATTATAGGGGTTGTTCACCTCTAAAGTAAGTTTTAGTGATGTAGAGGGTGATATTCCGAAACAACTTTTTAATTGGTTTTCATTTTTATAGGTTTGTGTTATTTAGCTCTCCAGTCTGCAATTTCAGCAATCTCGTTGCTTGGGTCCAAATTACCCTAGCAACCATGCAGCATGGATAAGAGACTGGAATCTGAATAGGAATATGAATATGAATAGCTTGCAGGGTTTTACCTAAAACACATATAACCTTGCTGGGTGTTGTGCTACAACCTAAGGGTATGGGCAGGGGAGTATCTATCAGCTAAGAGAGTTCGATGTGGTACAGCAAATAAGAATACAGGTATAGGATCCGTTGTCTGGAAACCCATTATGCAGAAAGCTCCGAATTATTGGATGTCTATCTCACATAGACTAACATTTAAATCAAATAATTCTAATTATTAAAAACAATTTCCTTTTTCTCTGTAATAATAAAACAGTACCTTGTAGTTGATCCAAACTAAGATATAATTAATCCTTATTGGAAGCAAAACCAGCCTATTGGTTTTATTTACAGTTTACACAATTTTCTAGTAGAATTATTATGGTAAGATCTCTTATCCCGAAAACCCCAGGTCCAGAGCATTCTGGATAACAGGTCCCATACCTGTACAGGTTTTCCAGCAATAGACTGCTGATCAGCAGCATGTTATTGTGCGGTGCAATAAATGCAATAAAATGGTGGCCCTCGTTTCCTTGAGTTCCTTTGTTTGGGACCTCTGAGCAACTGCCTGTCCTGACCTTTTTATTTTCTTTTATTAATCAACACAGTAGGATATAAGCACCAGTCACAGCTCTGCCTTAACACAGGGAAAAAGCTTTATCCAACAGTACCCAATCCTTAAATAAAGACACGGACAACTGTTCTGAGGTGAATCTGTGATGGTCACAGCTTTATTGTATTTCAGTAATAAGTGTCCCAACAGAACCCACAAAGGGCTGTTTGATCCAAAGGAAGGCAAAAAACCTCACTAGAGGAAAAAATTCCTTCCTGACTCCTTAACGGCAATCGGAATTACTCCCAGGATCAAAATGCCCTATTCAGCTTTACCAAAATACATGTATGACTGTATGTCAGTAAGGGGATGTGTGTCTATGTGGTGCATGTATGGCTACCAGTTTGGAAATGTAGGAATGTATGGGTGACTGTAAGGGTGGTTGTATAATTATGTAGGAATGTATGGGTGCCTGTAAGGGTGGTTGGATGGATATGTAGGAATGTATGGGTGCCTGTGAGGGTGGTTGTATGGATATGTAAGAATGTATGGGTGCCTGTAAGGGTGATTGTATGGATATGAAGGAATGTATGGGTGCCTGTAAGGGTGGTTGTATGGATATGTAGGAATGTATGGGTGCCTGTAAGGGTGGTTGTATGGATATGTAGGAATGTATGGGTGCCTGTAAGGGTGGTTGTATGGATATGTAGGAATGTATGGGTGCCTGTAAGGGTGGTTGTAAGGATATGTAGGAATGTATGGGTGCATGTGAGGGTGGTAGTATGGATATGTGGGAATGTATGGGTGCATGTTTTGCAAACCTACCCCTTGATGATAGATGGAAAGGCCAGATCCCTGGGCCATTTCCAAGGGGTCAGAACCCTGTTCCTGCCTGGATGTTTCTGCCTCACCACCTTTGGGTTCTTTCTGGGAGGCGCTTGTCTCTGTCTCCTCTGCTGTTCTTCTTGGAAACACTGCTGGAAGCAGCATGTGTAAAAAGCTCTGCCTGGATGATACCAGAGCGATGATCTTCCCGACACACTCTTCCATTACGTGATCTGAGTATTCAGCGGGATCCACGTTGATGGGTTTGCCTGAAGGGTAGAATTTTATGGCAACTTTCAGGCAGCACAGAGCCATCATGGAGGGTGCATAAGTATAAAACTCATGATGGTGGGTCAGGCTCAGTGCGGCGATGCCTCTAGCAGCAGTCAGGGCAATGGCTTCTTTTGTCTGCTGGGCAGCTACAGGCTTCTGGCTGGCTACTCTCCGGAGGGTGAAATGCTCCAAGAAGTCATCGATGGTCGGTGCTGACAGTTCAAAAAGCAATCTGCAAATGATGATTCGCTCCAGTTGGTTCATTTCCTTCTTTGTAATGGTGGCATCAAAGAGTTTTAGGCAATTCCATAGGCTGAATTGCCGTTTGTCCACTAACTTGTAGGCTATATTGAAGCAAGTGGCTCCTACTCTGTTCAGGTCGGTGGTCTTGATGGGAGCAGTGCGGGCAAGAAACCGCTCCAGAAGGTTGACAGTCAAGCACAGAGACCTAAAGTCCAACTTCAGGCGTCTGTGTATGAAGACAAGCAGGCTGGTGAACTCATACCATGACGCCAAAGTGATTTCTGGCTGACTTTGTAGAAAGTTCAAAGCCATAAATCTCTCTTCAAGGCTTTTGTTGTACATGTAGGCGTCTTCCCCATACTCCTTGAAGGTCTCTAGGCCAATGCCTATGTGAGCTAAGGTGTTCCAAGGCTCATTTTGAAGTGCTGGGTCCCCAGCTGAAGGGTGGCATGTCCCTCGTTGATCACCCTGGTGCCTCACCCTTTTGGGATCATGGCAGCACCCAGGGGAAAGTTGTTCTTCTTCGTTGATCTGTCGTCTTCGCTTCCTCGCTTTTGAAATCTCCATGCTCGCAATCTCTCTCTTTTTCGCTATCTCTCTCTCTCACTCTCTCTCTCACTCCTCTCCAACTGTCTCTTAAGACTGTTGGTACTAAGCGTCTGTTACTCCTAAGTCACCTCTGCTGCGCTCTGATTGGCTGGGCCAGCACACACTCTGATTGGTTGGGCCGGCGAAAACCGTTAGGTGCCTATGTCCAGTGCAAACCCATAGCTTGTGTTTGTCAGTATCCACTATTTCTTTTATTAAAGTGTTTTGTGAGATACAGAAAATGGTACGACTAACTAACTGCCTAAAGTTCCCCTAACTTGACATGATAGCTCTCATTACGTAGGTATTTGCCATGTAGCTGAGTGCAAACTATTGGTTTTAAAGGGGACCTGTAGTGTCAAGTACACCAACATGCCATTACATATACACCTCTAAAGGAATGTGCTTTAAAAATGTGCATTTCTTACTGCTTTCATAAATAATTCCCCAAATCTAACTTGAGCCAGCCAACCAACATCTGTACCTTCTGCTGGCTGCTTTCCATGGCTGAATAGGGGAATCCAAGGCTGCCAGCACATTGCACAGCAAACAGCAGTTAGGTTGACCTGTCAGTTGACTGCAGCATATCTTTCCCTGTGTGAAGGCGGGGGAGCTGTGATTGGCTACCCACACACAACAGAAGCTTTGGTTGGCTACCCCTGATTCCTACTGTGTTTCTGGGATGAGACTGGTACGAGGTGCCCGTCACTATGGGGAGCTCCAGTATAAGTGTCATGTAAGAGATGGAGTGGCTTCTCTTGTACTTGTCATTTTACACAGGAAGACCTCTGTGCATAGAACATGATTGCCTTCTCCAAAAGCAAAGCCTAGAACTCCCAGACTTATAGTATCTTTATCATTTGCAGTACAGGGGATTTCTTTAATATTATAAAACATTTGAGTTGCTCATTGTTCCCTGACCTGTATGAGTCGGCCTGCAGCCTTTTGCCTTTACATGGTCACAGAACATGTCAGTGAGGCTCATTTATTAAAAGTGGGCAAAACCGCAATAACTCATGGCAAACAATTCAACTTTGTAGGGTGCATTTTATTGATTCCTGAATGTGCCTTTTGGAAGCTGCCACATTGGCTGCTGTGATATCTATAATGTTTTCCGCAGACTAGAGGGAACTGGCATCTAGTGGGCAGTTGAAAACAGTGCCATCTTGGCTAGTGACTCGGATATATATGATCAAGGAATCTCTGAAACATGGGGATACAAGAGTTTTTTCTAAACAAGGAGAGCATGCTTTAAAGGGGGGGTTAGCTTTAAGTTAACTTTTAGTATGTTATATAATGGCCAATTCTAAGCAATGTTTCAATTGATATTTATTATTTATAGCATTTTAGTTATTTGCCTTTTTCTTCTGACTTTTTCCAGCATTCAAATAGGGGTCACTGATCCCATCCAAAAATCAAATGCTCAGTAAGGCTACAAATGTATTTTTATTACTTCTCGCATTCTATTCAGACCCTATCCTATTTCAAATTCCAGTCCATTCCAGTTATCTCAAACAACTCCTTTAAGTAGAAATTGATTTGTATAACAGAAACACTGTGTGGGATACAACTTTTATGGCCTTGTTAATAAGTGTTACTTTGTCTCACCAGCCAAACTATCTGACAGTTCCAGCCCCATTCTTGCGACACCATTTTGGGTTACTATACACACTATCCCTCACTTACGACCCCTAATTGCTTTCTGGCATTATTCACATAACAAAAGGCAGCAGTCCCAGTGGCTGTAGGGCAATATACTGATAGCTGCCTGGGCAGCGCCGGATTAGCTGGGCGGGCACCCCTAGGTTGTGCGCTCCGCGCGGTCCTAGCGCCCCGCCCGCACTACCACACGCTGGTGCCGTCCTAGGCCTGGGCCTATGTGGCCTTGCCACAAATCCGGGCCCTGTGCCTGGGAAGGAACCTGAGTGGGTGTAACATTTAGACACACCAGCAATATAGTACAGTAACTGCTGTGTGCACGTTACTCCTTCAGAGTCCAGCAATAAAGTACCCCTGACCCAGTAATCCCTGGAACTGCAACATCTGGCCACTTGGGACTTTGGTCGATTAACACTTTACTCCACTCAGCGAGCAAATGAAGCCACAGCATCTGCACACAAGAGCTTTTCATCTAAATTAGGGATGCACTAAATCCAGGATTCGGTTCTGGATTCGGCCATGATTCAGCCTTTTTCAGCAGGTTTCAGATTTGCCCGAATTCTTGTGCCTGGCCAAACTGATTCATAATTTGCATATATAAATTAGGGGTGGGTAGGGAAATTACGTGACTTTTCGTCACAAAACAAGAGTTTTTCCAACTTTTTCCCTTTCCTGACCCTAATTTGCATATAAAAATTAGGTTTCGGTTCGGTATTCTGCCGAATCTTTCACCAAGGATTCGGGGATTCTGCCGAATTCCAAATAGTTTATTCGGTGCATCCCTAATCTAAATGCACAGAATAGATCCGTCATTTTAGGCAGTGTAATTACAGCTGCAGAACCCAAAGCAACCAATCAGATGTTTGTTTTAAATAAAGATGAAAATGTCTTCTGATTTGTTGCTTTGATTATTACATAATTACATTAGTGGATATAGAGAGAATAATGTACCCCCTATTGTAAAATAAAGGGATGGATGTGTAATTGCAACACCCAGCATCCTTATAATCAGACAATTAGATGATTATTGTCTGTGGCAGCACTGAGTCTGTGCTCTGATCTTGCATTGCTGCCTTCTCTAGAAATCTCCCTGTTGCTGCTTCAAGTTCATTACAGCACCTAGTGTAGGGTGTTGTGTGCGGCCAAAGGGTATCAGCACTGCAGCATGGCATTACCCAGTGATGGGCAGAGGGTGGCAGCATAGCACTGCTAGATTGGCATATAAAGATTATTAATGGAGAATTCATTAACAGGGACACTGGAGTTTCACACATGAATCCATTGATATCAACTTCCCACCTGCTGCTGCCCTGCCCTTGTGTCTGCTCTCTCCTCCATGTTTATACTATGGGACCCTATTATTTCTTTATCTGCTCCCCCATTTTGTTCTTTGTATTTCATGCCCCTAATAGTTCTCTTTTCATTGCCTACATTCTCTTTATTTGCTTTCTCTCCTCACAGTTCTGTCCTTCTCCATTTTAAAATATCCTATAATATTTCTCCCCTGCCGTCTCCTCCCTTTTTTCCTCCCGTTTTTCTTTCCTTTGCAATGAAATGATAATATATAATCAGAACCTGTTGTGGTGATGTTTTATTCATCTGATCCTGCCAGTCTGTTCTGTGACTATAGGATTAGAAGGATATAGAATCAATGTAGAATGTACTATGTTGGCATTGCCTTTCATCTGAACAGCGTGGGTGTCTTATTTAAAAGCTACTCCTTATTTATACCCTGGAATTGGCACAATAGTCAGCATACAAGTACGGGACCTGTTATCCAGAATGCTCGGGACTTAGGTTTTCTGCTTTTCTGTAATTTGAATTTCCATGCATGAAGTCTGCTATAAAATCATTTAAACACCATAATTCAGAGGTTTCCAGATAACAGATCCTTACCAGTACTAATTTAACATGCTCTGTAGAGAAAAAGGCATTGAATATGATGCTTTGTTCTAAATTGTATTGGACTGAGCCCATCATGCCATAAAGAAACCACAGCCCAAGGGCCCACAACCTAACGTACTTTTTCCTTTTTCTTTCATATTATTTCCTTACGAGTTCTCATTTCATTGCATCTTTTGTGTCTCCAAAGATGCCCCAGTAGGTCCCCATCTTCTTTTCTGCCGATTCACTGCACATGCTCTGTGCTGCTGTCACTTACTGAGCTTAGGGACCCACTCACAATATACAGTACACATAGAATATATATGTCACAATATAAGGCTGATTAGTAATGAATACAGATAATTACTACATGGCAGCACAGAAACCAGTGCAATTAGCATCAGAAATATAATAATCAGCCCTGTAGCATCAGCTTATATTACAGGCCAACCTCATTTTCTACTTGAAAATTTGCGACAACCCCTAAGCTTCGCTTCTTAAGAGCCCACTGAGCATGTGAGTGTTGCAGACACTTTCCAAGATGGTGACCCCCTGTGACAAGTTTGAAGTTCTGGATCATTGCTGCTATTGAGAAGTTGAAACTTTAGGCTGGTGCAATAAAATTCAGTATATAAAACATGGCATTTTTAGCCACATTCATTTTTAGGGTTTAGTTCTCCTTTAATGAAAGGCACTGTCCACTTGAGACATCATCCAAAAGGTGAGAGGAAGGTTTGGGGCTGATAAACTCTACTCTTATAAAGCTGATGTACATGGGAGCTTGTACAACACACAACTAGTAACATACAGTACTTCTCAGGCACTTCTCAGGCTTCAGTTTAAGCCTTTCCTTGCAACATCTTAGATTCTAAATCATTGGTAAGGAAGTTACAGAATGCCAGAGACAGAGTCTACATTTCTAGACTCTTAGACTCTCTTTTTAGAAATAATACTTTCTGTTTGCTTGTTCTAATGGTCCTTATTTACTAATGCTGGTGCAGGCTTACATCTTACCCTTTCCTACATTTAGATGAATACTGCATGGCTACACAGAAATCAGTGCAGTCTGCCAGTGTTTATATTAATGGATTTCTAAATAATTGAAATTGAATAATATGTTCAGAGTTAAAGGGGGTGAGGTGATAACCCTATACAGGGCTGTGCTTAGGTCTAGAACTAGGCTCCCAACGTCGGTGTGAGAAAATCTTACCCTGGTGGTCTAGTGGGGGACGGCAGGGACCCTTCCGCCCCCTTCGGCGAGACGCTCGCCGCAACTGAGCAGGTTCACTGTAGCGCAGGTCTGTTAGGGCGCGCGCACGCGCCGTCTTCCTGGGTTTATGCGCAGTGGCGCCGAAATTCAAATGCTATTTAAAGGTACAGTTTTACTTTATGCATTGCCCGTGATAGGATTTTTGTTCCTGGTGCTTCTGAGCTTTGTGCTATATTCTGAACCTGTTTGATTCCTGTTTTGACCCCTGCCTGGCTATTTGACTATTCTGACTTCTGGATTCTGACCCTGCCTGATTACTGACTACCGCCTCTGATTAACCCTCTGATTTGACTCCCTGGTTTGACCCTTGCCTGTCTGATAATGTTTATTCTCTGCCTGCCTCGACCCGGCCTGATCTGACTACTCCGTGCCTAAACGCCTTGTACTGCGATCTTCTGTCCAAAGCTTTGATTTACTGTCGTGCCCCTCTGCCTATCCAGAACCCTCATCTTGCACCTCCGTTTAAGTCCAGGTGGCATCCAAGTAAGCCGAGGGCTCCCCCAGAGGCCCAAGGCGGTCACACACGAGCCAAGACCAGGGTGCCTGGTGTTTGTTCTGGTGTTGGGTGCCGACCGTGACAGTCGGTTTGGGGAAGATAACATGTTTAAAGTTTTCCACCTGTTGGTCTGCTGGATATTTTACTGCTTTCCCAATCATTTCCCCAACACCAATCTAGAGCCTGCTAACAATCATCTCCTTCTCCTGGCTGCTTTCCTTGGCTGCATAGGTGAGACAGAGCTGAACAGCAATCAACAGTTATGTGGACCTGACAGGGGACTGAAGTATATCTTTCTCTTTGTAAAGACAGCAGAGCTGTGATTGGCTACCCCTAGATCCTACTGTTTCTCTGGGCTTGGACCGTTAGGAGTGCCCATTAGTCAACTGTAAGAGACACGAAGCAGAGAGTTACTATGGGGACCTCCAATAAAATGTCTTTTTGAAAGTGGACAGTACTTCATAGCTCACATTCAACACATACACCATATCTTATTCACCATTGCCTACACGGTGAGGTTGACAAAGAGCTACACGTGAGAGTTCTGCCATGGGTTTGAGTGTCTCCTCATGTACTTGCTTTCATATTACACAGGAAGTCCCCTGTGCACAGAGAATGATTGCCTCCCGAAAATCAAAGCAGGAACTCCTTTGTAACTTTTTTTTATATTTTTTAGTATTATATCATTATCATTATATCCGAACCACCCAGTGACATATGTAGATTAATTATGTCTTATGTCTGGGCACAGCCTTGTTAACAGTCAATTGTGAGTTAATATCTGTAGCTGGGTATGTTCCCCAAAAAACAGTGTATTTGAATGGTAACGCTTCTGTGATATCTGTGATATCAATCAAGTGTCCAAGTGGAACCAATATGATTTTCACAATAGGGGTCACTCCAGCACTGCATAGAACAGGCACATCACAAAGCTGCTGTTAAATATGAAAATCAGTTTGTGTCCCAAAATCAGAGCAAGGCCGGCAGTGTTAAAACATATACGATGGGATATTGTTGTTAAATAAACCCAATATTTCAACAGGATACTTATCACAGCTGACACTTTGCTGCATGAATCAAGACAGAAGTTCCGGTATTGTAAAAGGCTTGCATCTTTTTTTTATACCGGATGGCCAGTCCCTTTCAGGATTATTAAATCATAGGCATCTGGTATTGGAGCCCCCCTAGCCAACAGCTTAACTCTCCACCTCAACGATTGTTTCACCAAAAACTTCTCAAGAGGTAGGGCGCCTGGAGTCTTAAAGGGACTCGCCACCTATATCACACTTGTTCCCATGGTAACACATGTGTATATCAGTTCCACAGTACAACAACACTTGGAAGCATTATTTGGTTGCAGATATTCTTTCTTATATCCCATGGTCATTTTCAAAGTTGGTCAATATTTCTTATTGAAAA
The DNA here is from genome assembly GCF_017654675.1 of Xenopus laevis. NCBI lineage: Eukaryota > Metazoa > Chordata > Amphibia > Anura > Pipidae > Xenopus > Xenopus laevis. Next base: position 100,333,413 of record NC_054372.1, read on the forward strand.
GTATTATAATATTCAATGTAAAAGGGCTGCGCCCAGTTTGTCTAGATAAATTCAAGATGTCTGTAACTAGATATTGGCCTTTCAAATAAATGTTTGCGAGTCCCTCAAGACTTGATCCAGACCGTCTCTTAGCTTCAGTAGTATGAGGTACAAATCTTAAAATATCATTGGCTGGCATATTTATTGAAATGATTAATCCAAATAAACCTGGTCATCATTAGCAAATTAAACTATAGATACCAAAATCAAAAAACGTCAAAATCATAACAAAACAGAGCAAAAACAAAAAATAATAAAATCAATAACAAAATGTATACAACCAAAACAAAAGGACCTATAGATATTGTTTATTAAAAAAAAGTTGAACGTGTTATTGTCCATTAAGCCGAAATTCAGGTTTATATGTATTTAACTTAAATATCCAGGAGGTCTCTAGCTGTAACAATTCCTTATCCAAATCGCCTCCTCTTATATTGCGATAACTCCCATCATGTTAGAAAAATCTGTCTGTCAATAGCGGATGTAAGGTTACAATGTTGTAAAAATCTGAAATGTGTTCATATATCCTCCTCTTGAAACACCTTTTGGTGTTGCCCACTTATAAATTAAAAAAAAAAACGTGAATAAATAATTTGCACAAGAGGTAGTGCAATTAATATAAGTGAGGAGATCAAAATTAACTATCCCATTACCAAACTTTAATGAGGGATCCATCTACATTGCTTGCATCTACCACATTTAAAGGTACCAGGGTTTTTACAACAGACTCCACTATTTTTTCTTTAAAATGATCATTAGTACTCTTATTTCTCCTAATAGCTTAAATGAGGGGTAAGTTTTTACAGTTGTCCACTATTGGATCCTGTGTTAAATAAGCCCAATTGTTTTCTCATAATGGATTGAACTCTTTTTTATCATCTGCACTAAAGTCAGCACAAATCTTGCTATTCTCACATTGTGCTCCCCCTTCCTTCAAACCATTATTCCCTATTATCCTTTTTTTGAGATATATAAAGAGACAGTCGGAGTCCTGGAGTCATGCAACTGATTTCTTGACTTGTAACCCATAGCTTTAAATATTTATATACAAAAATCATATGCTTTGCTATCTCAATTAGATTAGATGAACTACATGCACTTAACCTAAGATACTGGCCCTTTGGAATACCCTCAATACAACTCCATGGATGCATGGAAGAGGCATGTTCATAAGCATATTGCTGGCCGTAGGTTTGCAATATATTTGGCACCCAGTACCATTAGTGTTGCTCCAGTGGCCTCTTGTTAACGTGCCCATTTTGAAATTCTTGTCTTAATTTAAGTTTTGAAGGCTGAAAGACACATGCTTACTCCAACAGAAGCATCTGCAGCTAGCAGTTCCACACGGGGCCACTAATAAGCTTATATCGCAGCCGTTACTGGATTCAAGGAATTTTTTCTTGCTTTTTGTGGCTCCCCAATATTTCTGAGTGAGGTCCCCAGTAAATAATTTTAGGGGATTCTGCAGTTCTTTTCAAGTCTAAATCACGGGGTCCCCAATGTTTCACCTGTGAGCAACATTCAGATGTCAAAAAGATTTTGAGCGAGTTTTCTGTGGGGGGTTCACCATCCCTCCAAACAACCACAAGCAGGCATACCTTGGTCAGTAGGTCTGCCACCTTTTAGCCCGGTTGAAGACCAGGCAGCGTTGAAATGGAGGGCGGGGACCTGTGACATGGAGGGCGGGCTTATTGACACGGCGTCAGCTTGATCGCTGTGTCAATTGTGATTTATTTGGACGGGGTTTTTTTAAAAAAAAATTTTAGGCAAACAGGTTTGGGAGGCTGTAGCCTCCCCAAGCCTTAATAAAAAATTCTTGCGTTGTCTAAATTCCAGAACTTTGATAAACTATGCCACAATGGCATCAAACTGTTCAGTGGACCCCTGGCAATCAATATTCAGGGTTGCTTTTTCTTTAGTTACCTAATCAAGTGTGGGATATGCGGAGCTGCAAATAAAACCTTTGAAGTTATTTTTCAGAATTTTGATACATTTTTATAAAAAACCCCCGATGTTCAGCCAAGCGTTATGATTGTTTTGTAGTTAGGGTAGAGACATAGCTACCCATTTTGGAATTAGCAGAATGTGTACTTTTCAAAAATATATGGTTTTCTGCTGGTTAGCTACTTCAGGACTTTTTTTGCCTTGGAATCTAAGTATGCCTGTTTTCTGACCTTTGTGTTTTCAAAAGTCGGTAATATACCGCAGGAGTTTTTGCTGTACAGAGTCCTAAATCTTC